>NC_089198.1:10417257-10477813 GCF_963930695.1 Labrus bergylta
TGGAGGGAAGTGCGTGCGCTGTTAAAAGTGTTGTTTGCGCCAGCACACGATATTAATGCACTCTGATCTGATGAGGCATCGGCGGTGCATGAAGTCTGACATATTAGAGCGCGTTGTTATGTTGCCCTGTGTGATTTCATACAGCTGTTGATGACAGTGTGGGAGTGCAGATTGAGCTGTGAATTCATACCTGCAGTTTGCACGCCCACACACACGCAGGAGATGTATTTCAGAAACTGGCGATAAACACGCACAGGATTGCATGTAAACAAAACTCATGCAATTTTAACACAACCCTTGAAGTCTAAACATGATGACATGCATGGATCATGTTTGCATGTGTCACTGCAAACAGTCCACAACAAATGTGCACACATCCTGCAGGCATCAGTTTATTGTTCATCCTCCACCTCCTCCTCCTCCTCCCTTCTTCTTCTTCTCCTTTTCCTTCTCCCCGGGGTGCTTTCACCTCTGTGGTTGCTATGCTGCGAGGTGCTGGAGTGGATGATGTAATCTCCACTAATACTTTTGCCCCCCCCCCCCCCCCCCCCCCGCACCCTCCTTTCTCCTCTACGCACCCCCCAACTCCTGCTTCCCCGCCTGCCTTCCTGCTGCCGCTGCCATCTGAATCCATGATGTCATGTTAGGATTGGGCACGGAGGATCAATGAGTGCCCCCTAGTGGGACGTCACGCTCAATTATGTCTTTGTCTGAGAGGCGAGGGGTTCAAACAGGGAGAGGGGGGGGGGTGTTGTAATTGGAACGGAGCTGCCTGTAGTTCCACAGTGTGTGTAGCATACAGGAATTGATGGCATCATTGTATATGTGTCAATGTTTGATCTGTGTGTGTGCAGGAACCCTCCAGCTGTTTGTGTACTGGGTGCATGTTGATGATTGTGTGTTGTTGTTTTGTGATTCAAAAACGTTTTTTTTTCAAATCTTTTAAAATAAATGTGATTAATGCTAATGCTCTCCTCGCATTATGATGAAGAGCTTTGACATTTTCACATAAACGCAGGTCCTGTTTGCTTCACTCTCGTCTCTGATTGATGGAGCTAATGCAATTTATTTCTTTCAAACGAGCTTTGATGTTTTCTTTTTGTTCTTGTGAACGAGTCAGGTGTCACAGAAAACAAAAATACAGTTACTGACGGTGAATAAAAAAAAAACGTGAAGAGTTGAGATGATCTCATACCACTTCCTTCCTTTCTGTCCAGACTCTCATTCGGATACAAGGGTGTTGGCCAACACATTATTCCTCCAATACCCGTTCAAAACATCCATATTATTAATATTAGGGATGGACAATATAGACCAAGTGACAATTTGAAAGTCACAAGGAATTATTCAAAGATTTTTATAAATTAATGACTATTTGAATATTAGAAAACCATGATCTTTCTCCAATAAATATCAGAGATTATATTAGCTTTCACAAACATTACACTCTCTACTTACACCATACTTCTGTTGTGTCTGGGATAGCTTTTGCAATCTGATCATATCATTGGTTGATATCAAAACAGATCCAATAACCCCCAATTCACACATACTCTGTGCGCATTTAACCACCGGCTCTTTTGTACACAAGTTCCTCTGTCGCCAGTCACAATAATCTGAATAAACTCATGTCGTATATGATGTGCCCTTATTTGCATATCTTGTTATGTGTGCATGCTTACTATTATGAGGTGCGTGATGATACCTGATTTCAAAATCAGTTAAGATTCTCCTGTATACAAATGATTTATATCAAGGTAAAACTCATGAGACTGCAAATATTTTTTATTGTTTGTTTTTTTTGCCTACTGAGCTTGTAGTTGGTCCTGTGTGGTACAATTATCACACCGTGTTTCATAAGACCTCAATATCATCAAAATACTGTCCCAACTTAGTAAAGACATCACAAAAAAGAGCTTAATTTCAACCAATATCCATATTTTATTCATTTCCAAAATATCATATTTACAACACAGAATAATGAAAACGGTAACATAAAGCACAAAACAAATCGCGTAGTGGCTTTCTGTTCAGGTCCGTCTCCTCGATAGCGACACCGACAGCTGGAAAGACAAAAAAAAAACTGTTAAAGTTTAAGATAGCAGTAGCAGAGTAGTTAATAGAAACCAGGAATTACATGAAATGTTGACTTCTGTGGGTGTTTTAAAATTATATAAATGTAAGTAATTGTAGTTGAATATGTTCTGTGTGATGTGTTTAATTAAATTAGTTGTTTCAGTTAGCGTTTGTTCTTCCTGTGCTGTTTGCCTTTTAATTACCTTTAAATTGATTTGATCTACATCTGTATCAGTATTAGTGATATTACTTTAAATTAATTTGTAAGGTGCCCAGTAGTTCCAAATTGTTATATCTTTATTTTGTTCTTAGCCGTTTTCAAATGTTCTCCTCTTCACTCCATCTGCCTTTTCTATTGGACGCAACAACAATCAGCTTCTTAACAACAGAAGCGTTACCTCTGTTATTGAACTGATGATGTATTTTCTACTACAGACTGTGAATAAAAAGGGACTACTTCTTTTAAATCCTAGAATTTTAGCAAGGTGAGAGCCTTTATAATTAATACATTTAATATTTTATCCATTGATTATCTATATTTACGGGCAATTTGGATTGATCAAATAACCTAACACGCATGTCTTTGGTCTGTGGGAGGAAGCCAGAGCACCCGGAGGGAACCCACACATGCACGGGGAGATCATGCAGACTCCACACAGAAAGGCTCCTGGACTTCCAGGGTCTGGAACCAGGAACCTTCTTGCTGTGAGGCGGCAGCGCTAAGCACTGCACCACCGTGCAGCCCAAAAAATTGAAGACGCATTACGGGTCAAAGACGCATAATGTATCTCATCCTCAATCGTGAATTGAAGTGCCTTAATATACACAGTAACAGTCATGGCTAGCAGAGGAGTGAAAATAGAGATTTTACAAATATATTCTTTGTTCCGGCCGTACTGTGAAAAACGTTGTGAACCCTGAACCGTGAGATCTGTGATCTATTGTGCCCCTATAATAACAGACCCAACATTATTCCCCTATGAGCAAGGGGTATAGTGGCAAGGAAACTTCCTAATAACAGGAAGAAACCTCAGGCAGAACCAGACTCATGGTGATCTGCCTTGACTGTGTTAGGCTGAGAAAGATTAAGAGAGCGAAATGTAGAAAGAGAGCGGTGGATAGAAGTCCTCCTTTGTGGGGCTTCTGGTCTGCTCTTCTTCTTCTTCTGTTCTACATCTGAAAAAGTCAGACAACGCAGGTTAGTGGCACTATTCTCTCCTTCCTGTGGTACAGAACAAAATTGTGTTCGTGTGATTGCAGAGTTAGAGCTTTTTCTTTACCTGCTTCACGTAAAAGAGCAGGTAGGCCATCTTGCGCCGCCTGTGGCACACCGCTCGACCTGTTGTTTCACTGACTTCCTCGTCATTGAAGGTCAGCCAGCGGTCGCTCTCGCCTCGCAGTCTCTTCTGTCCGTGTGCAGCATCGCATATATAATGGCCTGAGAGGACAGGGGATGTTTTTTAAAAGTTACACCGAGAGGAACATTGCAATCTTAAACGTCAAGAAAAACATTATTATAAAGACTTACCAGAGTCTGCTGTTGATCCCAGATGGCTTATCATGCTCACCAAAGAGTATCGAGTGGGCGTCTAAAAGAGAACACAGACACCAACATTTAGTTACACATGCAGAAACATTTAATGGTGGATATTTGATGCCTTGAAGTCCAGCAAATAAAAAAGCTGTTCGATGAAACGTCATATTTTACCTCTCCGGTGACGCATGATTCTGGGTTCACCATCAGCTCCGGCGATATATCGACGGGCCTGTTCACCTTCTCTGCGTGGAAGGACTTTGTGAACCTAAAGCGCTGCAGCTGCAGGATCAGTACACTGTTGAGGAAGTAGGGAAGAGAGTCAGATTTGAGTACATATGGGACGAGAAGGAGCAAAAGTGATTTTTAGCCTGAAATCTGTAACTGTGCTGATGGGTGAAAATACTCACTTTGGCAGTGTCAGAAAAGACCACCTCCGGGTTGACTCCTTGGCGTTACACTCACAGTGGAATTCAAGGTTGGTCTCCTGTAGAGGGGAACAGATGCAAGAACAAGGTTTTAGTTTACATTTCTTTAAAAAATCACTCTGACAAATTCTCTCATACACATAAAAAACATGCAAGGCTGATGTGATAGCAGCTATATAACTTACTTTCAGGCACTCCTGCAGGCACTGGCTCACAGAGCCTCCTTGCACCAGGTCCAAGGACAGGTTCATGAAGTCCTCATCCCTTATCGATTCTGAACCACATCTGCAGAATAAAAGGTACAATTTAAGTAAATACACAGCTTCATATTTATATGATTTGAGAGGGTTTCTACCACTGCTCTCCATGGAAACACGATGCAAACATGGATGAATCTCTAAACCCTGAGTGTTAAAACTGTGTGGATGTAGATTCATACCCTTTGCAGGTCCTGGTGCTCAGCATTTGGAAGACAATGTGTGCCTCCACTGGGCAGATGTAGCTCCTGTCCATGCTGATAGCTGCTGCCTGCAGGTCAAAAGACAGCGACTGTATCCCTCCCAACACGCAGCTGAGGAACTCGTGAGCGTCCTGCACACAAACACAGAACAGTTTCAGAAGAGGAAGTTTGACAACAACTGTTAAAAAAAAAAAAAAACATCAGCGTGTTGCCACACTATTCAACATAACAGCTGTTCAATCCATATTGAACTGCTGAACCTAAAAGTGGGCATTCTTTAAAAAAAACCTATTAATGTCATCTGTTTCTTCATGTTTCTACTCACTTGCTCACTAACTAAAAAGAACCGCTCACCATGCATGCAGATCTGACCCACCCATGACCTTATCGACCCAAGGCCAGCCCGAGGCCCGTTGGTGGGCGACCTCAAGTCTACTGTATTACTGTGTTAACCTCAGCACCATTGTAAAGAAAGGTCCTTCCTGAATTTGATTATAGTGATAATATATAGCACTTACTTTTTGGTTGTCGTCCTCGAATTCTATGTTCCAATCAGCGACGGTTGACTTGAACGCAGACAGGATATCGGTCTTTGCGCCCTCGTTGTTGAAAAACCGGCACATGCTGACGTTGACGAACCCCCTGGAAAGAGCAAAGGTGGAAAAGAGAGATATTGTTTTAGTTGCTGTTGTTACTTCATCTTGACTTGAAAAGTTAGCATAGATGTCATAGAGTTGTATGTGTGAGGGGGTTGTAGCGGTGCTGCACCTGATGATCTCTGACTCGGGGTGACGGCTCCACACGGGCTGCTGGTTGTCGACCTCCTGCATGAAAGGTGTCAGCGACAGGAGGCCTTGCAGGGTCGAGTTCATGTAGCATGTCTGCGCCAGGTTTGGGAACCTTAAAACACAACAAGAGAGGGGACAGAACTCAGCATGGAGTTTGAATGAATATGTATTCAACATATCCTGGAGACATTTTCTATAAATACATGAACGAACACAAGCAGTGTGTAAATGAGGTTCCGTGCAGGTACGTACCCGAGGCAGAGCTCATCTTCAGAGATAGGTTTGAAGGAAGATGGTATACTTTGTGACTCATGTGGTGAGTCCAGCAGACTGCTGGTGTCCAGCTGAATACTTCCACCCTGAACCCCTACCCTGTAATGCTTTGGTGCATCATCGCGGAGGGGTTCAACGATCACATCGCTGTCCGGTTGTTCTCCCTGAACTTCCTCGTGCTCCGAGGCTGAATCTTGCTCCTGTAGGGGTTGAGGGAAACAAAAAAGTTAAAATGCAGCAAATTTTAAACAAGTGTGGCATTAATATTCACATTACATCCTGACGTTTTCTAAAAGGTAATCTGTACTTCTACTCCAGTTAACATTTGAATTCTGTGGAACATACCGTGCTACAACAGAAGATCCGACGCCACAAAGGTTTTTTCTTTTTCTTCTTCTCTGCAGTCCTAGGTGCATCGGAGACTAAATTATCAGGGCATGTTGAAGTCTCCTAGAACATAAGAAAAAACAAATCATAAGACAGATGTAACATGAACAAAGGGACTTTAAAGATGGTCAAGGTGAGTGATGTCTTACAATAAGAATTTACAATGTCAGGGCATATTTAAATAAGATAACATAACAGTTGGCAGGGATGAGGTAATTTACTTTTACAGTCTGTTTTTTGTATATTTTTTTTAAGCTGTAAATAAGGAAATTGAGTGTTTCTGGGTTATTTGTTCTAAACTGTTATCTACTTCTGTTGAACACACCTTGCGACGACGCCACCAAGGTTTCTTCTGAGCTTTGGCTCGTTCTTGCCCAGGCTCCTTGTTCTTGGAAAACAAACGACGCCACCATGGTTTCTTCTTGATCCTTTTCTCTAAAGTCTCCGGGGGATCTAGCGACTGTAGACTGTAGACACCGTCAGGGTCCTCACTGTCGTCGTTGGTGTAAGAAGCATCCTCAATGTCCTCTTCATCACTTTCTGAGTCCTCAGTAGTGTCATTAGTGGCTGAATCATCCTGAATGTTCGCTTCATCAGTCTCTGATTCCAAGTCCTCAATGTCCCATTCGTCACTGTCAGACTCCTCAATGTCCCTTTCGTCACTGTCAGACTCCTCAATGTCCCTTTCGTCACTGTCAGACTCCTCAATGTCCCTTTCGTCACTGTCAGACTCCTCACTCGTGTGATTAGTGGTTGAAGCTTCCTGATTGTCTGCTTCATCACTCTCAGGGTCCTCGGTGGTTTCATTGGATGCAAAAGCCTCCTGAACGTTAGTTTGGTCACTCTCAAGGATCTCGGTGGTGTCGTTGGTGGCTGCTGAAGCCTCCTCCTGAACTTCATCTTCTTCATTCTCAGGGTCCTTTGTAGCCTCAGGGCTCAGTGCAGCCTCCTGAAGTTCAGGCTCTCGACCCTCAGATTCATGGTTTGATGAACCTGCTTCGAATGTAACTTCTCCATCCTCTGTGTTCTCGGCCATGTTATTTTCCTGTTGGGTACAAAAACTCAGTTGAAGTTTAAACTGAGTTCAACACAAATGACTTCACACGTTCTGTATGTACTAATTATCTGCTAGATTTAACTGTGACAATCTCTGATTTTATTTTCTCAAATCAAATCAAACAATAATCCAGACATGATTACATTCGACAGACAAATAATCTGCTGTTCAAAGAAAAAAACATGAACACCGTCTAATTTTTTGAGCAAAGCCTTTCAGTGTTGTGTGAAATTAGCAGTTTTGACGACTGCAAAATCTCGTGCATTTACCTCCAGATGACTGGGACGAAGGTCGGACATCTTTGTAAGGATTGTTACTTCACTTGAAAATAAGTAATTTACGATGAACTAAAATCTAACGCAAATTTCCCTACTCGAACAACGAAAACGTCTTGTGTGGTTTTCTGTTCAGAAAAGCACTCCTGTACCTGGTGGTGATACTGAAGAACTGAAAGTCAGTCTGCAGTGAGGAGATATTTATTAGATTCTCAGTGTAGAATGTTGGCTTTATGACCTACATACTAGAATACGAACGTGTCATAAGGGCTGTTTATTATTATGTTTAACAAAAAAAAACAAATGTTACACATCATACTTATTTGAAAAATAACATGTTTTTTTAAAACTTTTGGCCTAACTTATCTAGAACTTAGTCACAAATATGACTCTGTCACTCTTGACGTAAGCAAGATATTTAGATTATACAGCCAAGTTCTGTTTAAAGTTGACAAAATACTGTAATGTGTACAATAAAAAGAAATTGGCATTTTAAATTAAAATATGAGTTCAATTATTTATGTATCTATGCAGTGGTACTGACAGGATCATAAGTATGCACCACTAGAATCATCTGCCTGGGGGCGCTGGTGGCGCAGTAGGGTAGTGGGGCAGTGGTTAGTGCGTGCGCCCCATGTACGGAGGCCATGGTCCTCCATGAGAGCGGCCCAGGTTCGAATCCAACCTGTGGCTCCCTTCTCGCATGTTATTCCCCACTCTCTGTCTCCCTGATTTCCATCTCTATCCACTGTAATATCTCTCCATTAAAAGCACAAAAAGCCCACAAATAAATCTTTTTAAAAAATCTGCCTGCTTGTATAGATCCCATTTAATATCTAGATTACCGCTTTGCACATGTGTGCTCTAGTGAGTGTGAGAACATGAAAAGGGAGAGGATCAATCATTCAAGTTTTTTTTTTCAACATCAATGTAATAGTCGGATTAACCTCATGTATTTCTAAAGGCCATGCCCAATGACTGAACAGCAACAGTCTTATAGAGAATTTATAACTTAGAGAGAAGAAATGCAAACAAATAATGTCATTTCATTTTAGGGTTGTCAAAGGTTCCCTCCTCCAATGAGGCTCTGGGAATTCAGTCCCAGTTTACCCCCAGTGACACCAATGCAGCCCACACTTTTCCCACAGCTAATTAAGTTTTAGACACCATAAAAAATAAAGACCAAAATATGAACCTGACGCTTTCCCTTACAGATGCATTTCCTCTTTATTCAATTTGTACTGTATATAAATATGAAATATGTTGTGTGTTACAACTTGAAACTCATCATCTGTATCTCTAAAATAAAGATCCTCAGACGCAGATTATTTGTGAAGGCAGTGCTGTTACGATGACTCATTGCTGTAATAGCGCCGCGTAATGTGCCTCTACCCTCATGCCAGCGATCATTTTAAAACAGTAGGTCGTGTTTTCCAGGTGGTACGCTATTTTTAAATCACATCCCACAAGTTCTTCCTCCGAATGCGTCAGGCTTCCCTGACCCGTAAATAAACACGGGTGACTTACAGTAGAGCTTTTAAAACAGACTCTTAACAAGCGTGTGAATCATGAAGTGAAGTCCTGTACTGAGTGTCTCTGCATTGGTTTGACTGTGTTTTTGTTTTTGTCTCTCAAGCAGCCTGGCCCAGGTACCGAGTGCTGCGGGCCCTGGACATCGGCCAGTACAACCTGGAGATCTCCCACTCCGAGCTGTCTGATGACTCCCTGTACGAGTGTCAGGCCACGGAGGCGGCGCTGCGCTCCAGGAGGGCCAAACTCAACGTGCTCAGTAAGTCCTCAGACACAGGCGTCCTCTTGATGCTGTTCATGTCTGAAAAAAAGACGATTTTATTCACATGGAGAACAAAAACATATCAAACTAGTGAATGTAAAGTTATAACTTGTGTACCAACTTCAACTGGCTCATTACTATCGACTTAATTTGATGTGTCATGCTTACATATTTGGGTCTCCCACCAGCCTCTATCAGAATCCTCGGGTTTCTTTGCTGTGGGTAAAAAGATCCTAGACATATTAAAGCAAAATGTCATGTAATAAATACATTAATTCAAATATACAATATTTGAGCATCTTTCAAGAGACTGTCAAGAGGTGTTTGTGTTACGATGTTATGCTCTGTACAAATCTTTTACCTATAAAGATTAGAGTAAAATATCAGATGGAGACAGCTGAGGGAAAACATCATTAACACATTAGGTTAAGTAGCTCTGGAGGCATTTCCTGACATTTTCCATCTCGTAGAGCTTCCTATCCGAGCAGTCACTTTTGGCGTCTTTATTTAAGGCGTGACCTTTTGTTTTTGGCAACAAGTGGCTCTTGTTTATGCAAAGCTCACGGATATAAACACTGGAAAAAAAAAAAGTAGGAGATATTGGAAGGAGGATTTAAAAATAACAAACAGGCACCAACAGCAAAAGGAAAAATGCTGAGCACACAGTTTCACAACTACACTGCGGCTCCAAATACCACAATGTAAAATGAAGCTCTTCATGTTCCTGTTGTTTGGTGAAAGTAGAACTGTATTTGCCAAATGTGAACGTTAAAAGACTAGACCTAGTTAAAAAATTATGTCTGCCTTTAAGAGAAAACTGAGTATTTAAATCATGCTCATCTATTTGAAAGTCTCTAGTTATACTTTATAGACTATAAGCTGTTTTCTATTGCGTATTTATGCTGTATTTCTAAATGTATAGCTTTTGCTGTATGCACGAGTGCACTTAAGCATTAATGTAACTTCCTTAAAGTGTATATTGGTGTGTGTGTGTGTCTCTCCTCCAGTTCCCCCTGAGGACCCGGTGGTCGATGGGTCCCCGGAGCTCCTGCTGATGGCTGGGACTCCGTTCAACCTGACCTGTGTGACCCGCGGGGCCAAGCCTGCGGCTCACATCCAGTGGACCAAGGATGGAGTCTTTATAGATGGGGCCTACCAGTCCACGGTGACTCACTCACACACACACACACACACACACACACACACACACACACACACACACTCTTGCACATGCAGATAGACAGCAAACACACGTGTACGGTACATCATTAAAAGCAAATAAAACCATGAAGGGTTAAATAGATTCTAATGAGATCTGCTTAATTTGAAAAGCCTAAAAGTGGCTCCACGAGACTTTGAAACTCCAATTCTATCAGTAGCACTTTGCTCTTTAATAACCGCCACTCTCAGTCTGCTTGTTTGTTTAGATGCTTTTAGCTGCTGGCTTTCCAACGGGGAATTACAGTGTTTACACCTCGAGCCACAAATCACCCCAGGAGTCCTGCATTAGGCAAATACAGTATGCAGGGGAAGCAGTCTGGAGTGAAACGTCTGCAGAGGATTACTGTGGTTCTTGCTTGATAGAATGACAATGTCTGGCCAGATGGGAAACCATATTCATTTATTTAAAAAAACACCTGTAAACTGGGAACGGGTAGCAGTGGACAGCAGCACTTGTGCTTTAAAACCTGGTGGGTATAAATTTGTTCCCACACGTAAATGCATGTGGGAACAGATTCATATACAGTAGTTATTTTTACGTCATGTAAAGCTTTATTTAGAAATAGGACTGCGAACTGAATCAGAAATCCAGGAGAGAGAGAGAGCAGGGAACGACAAGCAGGACAGAAGCCACAGGTCGGATTCAAACCCTTTTTTGGAGATATACTTGTGACACTTTTGCAGTGATATATTTTGCACTCCTTTCTCCTAAATTCACACTCTGGCTGTCTCCATATACTCTCCTACACACAAAGAATTATGCCTGTAAGCGCATGCACACACAAATATGGACCCACACTCACACTCACACACAGCACACTCATGCTTTGGTATGCACACAGAGGCAGCAGCAAACAGTGACTCACACACTCACACACAGATGTTTTTTTTACATCTTGCAGCCAGTTTTCTGCCCCCCCTCCCTACAGGCTCATACATATTAAATGCTGCTCTAATGTTACTGTGTTACTGACCACGCAGACGCACCTCTGTGCACGCCGCACCTCTGTGCACGCCGCACACACTTTGTGAACGGGTTCTAAAGCTGCATGGCACATCATCATGCCGCCTCCAGAATCCTAACAAGACTGAGTTGCATTTTTCTTATTGTGCAGGAAAATATTTAGATCTAATGTTTCATTGCCAATCAAAATTATTTGTCTTTCCATTTTTGTACAATCGATGAAGAGATCCTTTAATTCATAAAAAGCCACAAAAAGTGAACAATGCCCATCGAACTTCAAAGAGCACGTCTTCAAATGTCCTCTCATGTCAAACCAATTATTCAAATACCAAACTATCATTTTTTTTAAAGGTTTATTTTTTTGTGCCTTTTGTGCCTTTAATTTAGAGACAGGAGAGTGGACAGGGTCAGAAATTGGTGGATCGAGAGAGTAGGGAACAACATGCGGGTCATGAGCCCAAGGTCGGATTTGAACCCGCTTTGATGACTATAGCCTCCGTACATGGGGCACGTACACTAACCACCGGGCTACCGGCTCCCTCACATCCCACAAACTTTTTTTTAAATCTAAAACAACATAAAAGTGAGGAAAGCGGAACATGGTAGTTTTATTCATTTAAACATTTCAGCTGTGTTGCTTCTCTCTCTTCTTCTTTGAAGTGTTCGGCTCTCATTAGGAATGCACATCTCAGTGTCATTAAAAAAACTCGGATTTCTTGTGTTAATTGAAGGAACATTTTGTCGGCAGTTATTTTCCTGCACCAACATTAAACTCCTGAACTTGAAGAGAAAGAACAAAACACGGCTTTCTACAGAATGTTAATTCTTCTTTGCACTTTTTAAGTTTCTTTCTCCGTCCTTCTTCCTTCATGTAAACTGTTTTTACCTTCAGATTGCTGTTTATTTTCTATTATATGCTTTTTTTTATCATCACTCTTGGCTTATTAGTAACCCTCTTGTGTCTCCCTCCTTTCTTCTCTTATTCCTCCCATGATCTCTCCCCTCTCCTCCTCTTTTCGTCCTTTCCGTCCTTCTCCATCCACCCTGCTCCTCCTCCTCGTCTTTGATCTTCCTCTTTGTTCACTCCTCTCCTTAAATTCTGCCTGCACCATCCTCTACTCACAACCCTTTTTTTTTTTTTTTCTCCCCATCACTCCTTATTTCTTCACCTTGTAGGAGGTGCTTGCAGACAGGAAGAGGGTAACGACCAGGAGCTACCTTCCCATCACGCCAGAAGACACTGACAGCGGCCGAAACTTCACCTGTGTGGCCAGCAACCCTGCGGTGCCGATGGGAAAAAGAGCCACTGTTACCCTCAACGTCCACCGTATGTTGCCCTTTTCTCCCTGTCACAGTGGCTCAGGTTATTGGGGCCAGGCTGTTTGTGTTGAGACACCTCGGAAAAACAAGCTAGGATAAGAATTAGAAGCCCCAGCATTTGTTGAACAGCAAGAAAAATGTAATTGAATTGTTTATGTAAATCAATATACAGCTTCTATTTTTAAACAAGGTCTCGTCTAGCTCTCTGCATTGATTTGACTTCCTCCTTCTTGACCACTCATTTTCTCACTTTATCAGTTCAGCCACTTGATTTCCTTTAACATCTGGAAAAACTTGAAACTTTTCTTAGTTTCAGTCAAGTCCCCGAAGAGAGAAGTGAGGACTGATTGCTCACAAGAAAAGTGAACTTTGAGTTTTCAATCAAGAAGATTGATGTGTTTTCAAATCCAGTGTAGTCAGTAATTCCTGGAGAAAATAGCCGCAGTAACCAGTGCTGTGTTGGACGGCTGCAGCGAAGTGAAACATCAGATTTTATTAGCACATTTATAGAATGTTTGAATTATTTGTGAGGGAAATCAATCACCGTGCTGCTCGGTACTGAAATGTCTGAAACATTACAGCTATGCTATATACTTTTTTTCCCCCTTATGTCTTCAGTTGTGTATTTATCACGTGTTTCCCTCCATGCAGACCCTCCGATGGTGACCCTGTCCATCGAGCCTCGGTCTGTCCTGGAGGGCGAGAGAGTCACCTTCACCTGCCAGGCGTCTGCCAACCCTCCCATCATGGGCTTCAGGTGTGGAAGACGTTTTATCAGTTCAACCTGAAAACATAGACCACATTTTTAGATCATTTTAGGGGGTCCAAGTGCTAAATTGGTGCAAAGGTTTTGAATTTAGTCCCAAGTAAATTCCTTCAGCTGGCTTCTACGAGACGGTCTGTGATATCTGCAAAATCATCTTTCAGTGTTTCAAATATGCCCAGTCAGGGACTTTCCTTTTAAAGTAGGCTTTACAGAAAGAATAGATACAGAGACGGAGCTTTTTGTACGCTTGGAGACGCTTTATTAAATACCAGAAACAGCTTTTGCAATGCTGACTGCAAAGCCTCCAGACTCCATTGACCAAAAAGAGTCATTTTAGCACGCAGCACACAGGACACAGGAGTTGTTTGTCTACTCGTGCCTCTATTGGCTAGTTTTTTTAATCAATTTTTTGCAACTTCAGGGTATAGAATGGTTACTTTACAGACTTTACACAAACACATTAAAACCAAGTTGATTGACTTAGTTGATGCAGCAGTAAAGCAGTTCTTCTCATGTCGCGGGTGGAAAAGTTGCTGTTTTTGTCTTGAAGCTTTACAGACAACATTATACGGGCTGTTTCTTGATTAAACCAAATCTGACCTTTACAAAAAAGGGTCTATTTCTTTATCAGTACGATACAATAAACAATAAACTGCAATAATCGAGCACTGTTCTAAATCAAAGTTACAAAGTGCTTCACAAAGGCAGAAAATAAAAACATCCATTTTGTTCCTTTCAGTCATGTTGTCAGACTAACATTGAATCCCAATTTGATTCTGTTAGTGCCAAAACCAACCTTTGTTTGCACATTAGGGTTGGAAATTTACTCTTTTTAAGATTTAGGTAGAAATTGTCTTTAGGTCCCGAACAGAAATGCCTGTAAAAACTTTGACTTCGCTTTTGGTTGCAAACACTTTTTTTTTAATCTTTTTTTTTAATCTGATCATTATTAAGTCTCCACTATGTGATCAAATTAAAGAAAATAGAGCCCAGGTAAGAATCTCAGAGTTTCCCCTTTGATGTCTTCAAACTGTAAACGTCTGCTTACTTGTTTCACCACCACCTCCGAGTGTGATAGACTCTCTGATTTGTGGTCAGTGTTCTTCAGCGCCCATGTTACATTAATTCCAACTTCAGGAGCCAGACTGCACTTGTGTTTAATGCCGATAGATTTACTTTCATCTATTCCAATCTTCTTGTAACCACCACCTGGAGCTGCTCCTGAATCGTAATTTCTGCTTGCAGAACAGAATTGGTGAAAGTATTGAACAATTGTTCAATTAAACATTGACTTTTATCTAAAGTGACAGCACTGAGGCAGGGAAATTGCTAAATGCTAAGGCTTTAAGTCGTCAGTGGTTTTAATCTGAGACTCCACCGGAGGGTCCCGGTGTGGGAGCTCTGCCAGGTACTTAAGCGCGGAGCCTATTGAGTGTATATGAGAATGTCATCTGATGGCAGATGTGCAATATGCTTGAATGATTTTGAGCTATATATCTGGCGAGATGGAGAATCCCTGACAGAAATTAAGATAGATTTATTTCTTCCACTTGCATCACTCCTGCAGCTTTTGACATCAGCACTTTCTGAATGTTAGTTTAACAGCTTTAATTGATAATATAGAGACACTCATTGTCTCCTAGTGGGGATCTAACATTTGGATCACCTCCAGAGAGCGATTAAAGCCCATCATGCTCCAGAGATGCGTCTCTGTCAGACTGAAATAATACTTGAATATTTGTGAAATGTGTTCCTCTTGTCAGGTGGGCGAAAGGTGGCGTGCTGCTGGAGGGCGCCAGAGAGAGTGTGTTTGTCACCACGGCCGATCACTCCTTCTTCACCGAGCCCGTCTCCTGTCAAGTGTTCAACGCCGTGGGAAGCACCAACGTCAGCATCTTGGTGGACGTGCACTGTGAGTAGTCTGTAAAAACCCTCCTGAGCTGAGTCAGACTTTCTGTTAATGTTGTGTTCCAGCAGCGAAATGTATCAGTGTTTGTTTTAAGAGCCACACGGCGTTTGTTTAGTTACAGTACTCGTGTGGTGTGAAGAATAAAATGAGCTTTAGTTGGTCACTGCATCAGCTGTCATTCCAGTCTATTTCACTTTAACAGAGCTTTAGGAAAGCACACCTAATACCACAATATGCACACCTGTCAGTCAACTTAGCCACGCCCCTAAATGTACAAATGAATGAAAAGCGAATCTGCACTTTAAAAAAAACGTAGAGTAAAATATAAATACCCCCCTATAGTATTTACAAATCTTGAAATGAGCTTTAGACTGTATTAGTATGGGATTTGATTGGGAATCCTTGGCTTTTGCAGCCAGCCTCTAGTGGACACTTTAGGAACTGCACCTTTCTTTTTGCACTTCTGCATCAGTTTCATTTTTCAGAATTTGAGGTTGCCTCCTGGATAAGACAATGAAAAATCATGTCAGCACAGAATATAGAGTCAACAGAGGAGGGGGGGGAAATGTACTACACTGAAACATCTCTCGCCGGAGTTTGAAAAGTTCCTCTCGGATAAGTTCCTCACTAAATTTGGGGCAAAATGTATTTTTAATCGTTGTAGATTTGTGGTGTTCTAGTAGGAAAATAGACTTCTGTCTCCACTTTATCTGTTTTGAGTTTCAATCATTTATTTCTTTCCAACCACAGTTTGTCTCTCTCACTCTTGTCACCTTCAGTTGGCCCGATACTGGTTGTGGAGCCCAGACCGGTCACTGTGGACGTGGACTCTGACGTCACTTTGAACTGCAAGTGGTCCGGCAACCCCCCTCTCACCCTCACCTGGACCAAGAAGGGCTCCAACATGGTGAGAAGGAGCCATCCAACCTTTGCCTGACATGTGACCTCAAAGTCACGTGTGAAGTTTTTATTTTACAAACCCATCAAATATTAAAATTCAGAACACACGATATATGAGGGTAAAACCCCCAATTCCAACCTATATTAATATCTGAGAGCCAGACTGCATAAATGTTTGCTCAGTTTGCAAAGCAGACGATTAGAAGAGAGACTCAGTCTTCATATCTTAAATCTTTAATTCATGGCTAACAAGTGAAGAAAAGCTCCAGGAAAAAAAAAACTAATGGAGCCTGCTGAGTAAATCAACATGTTTTATGAATTAAATATAGATCTCCCTCCCTCCCTCTCCTCCTCCCTCTCATCCTCCCTCTCATCCCCCTCTTTTTTTGAACATCTCTCTGTCTGTCTCTGCTCTCCGTCTCACAGATCTACTCTCCCGCTCTTTATGCATACTTAAACTTGTGTAATGTGTGTGTGTGTGTGTGTGTGTGCAGGTGCTCAGCAACAACAACCAGCTCTATCTGAAGTCAGTGAGCCAGTCGGATGCAGGCCAGTATGTCTGCAAGGCCATCGTGCCCCGCATCGGAGTGGGAGAGACGGAGGTTACACTCACTGTCAACGGTTAGTTACTTCATAATTACTCTACTATCAATGAAAATACTGACTCAAGAAAAAGTGTAACATCTAGAGGAGTTATACCCACAGCTAAGCTGCTACATGGAAGATGACTTAAAAACTCTACACACCTAAGTTATGTGTTTGTATAAAATAATCACATGCATGTATCTAAACCTCATGAAGTAGATCATGGCACCCGTCTTGTATTACTGTCAACCTGGCCTGACTCATTCCAACTCAAGCCTGACCCAAACTCAACAAATACTTCTATAAGCCTAAATAGTTCCAAAGACAAAGACTTCCCCAAAGACACCATCAAGTACTTAATAAATCAATGTGATTCACTCTAACCCAAGGACCAAAACGGAGCACAAATATAAAGTTCTTAAATCTTCGTCCACTGATAAGGTGTCCGACACCAGAAAGAGGGCAGGGACATTCATTGGACCAGCCTTGTGGAATTTAAGGTTCCTGAAGGCGAGATGAGCTAGTGACTGCTCATTCCAAGGCAGACAATAAGTTAGCATTTTATTTGAAAGGGAAGCACTTATGACGTCCTCAAGACTGACTGCACATATTGTCTGTGTTGAGGCATAAAAAACACCCTTTGGGTTTGCTCTTTTCTGAGTTCTCATGCTGACTTTATACAATACCTGACACAAGACCTTAACCCGAGTCCTTGTGTATATTACTGTGGTAGGTTTTGATTTCTGGTTTATAATAGAACATTTTTTTACCGTCTACATGCATGTACAAACAGAGATTTGTCGTTGACTAGAAAGTGCAAATGTATGCAGATTAAAAGATAAGGTGACACATTTAAAACAATGGAACACACTTTGAAACACAACATATACATAGTGAAAGAGGAATAGAAAAACAGGCATATTTGGAGCTTTATCAAAGAAATTACCAGGTTCTTAAAGTGAACACAAAGGGGTGTTAATTTGAAATATAAAGTGGGTTGTGCAGTATGGCTGATTTTAAAGTATCCTCTCTGATTATGATATTTAATGGCAACTGGGACACACGATTTTTAAGACATTTTTTCTTTGCACTAGAAATCATCTGTTAATAGCTGCAGCACAGTCAAATCTGAACAATACAGAAATATATTCAGTTGAGGTTAGGCGTGCTCAAACTATTTCTTAAGCCATCTAATAATGGCTGATTAATAAGTGAGCAAAAGCTGTCGTAGCTCTTGATATATCCTACATTGTCATGTTGATCAAAGAAGAAGAAAAAGAGATGTTCTTTCTTTAAGTTGACAATTAAAAAAAAAGTCGATCTCATTCCCAGATGGCCTGCTTCCTTTGAATGAATTCTACTTTAGCTCTTCATAGACCAATCTAAAAAGGTCTGATTGACGTCTTTTTAAGCTGCTAAACTAGCACCAATGAACACACCTTTCACTTGCTTAATATTGCAAAAATTGTAAGCTTCTATGATGATGTAGAGGACTCAAACTTCACAAAGCTAATCATGTAAAGAATGGTGGTCCGTAGATTCAGTTTTAAAAGGTTAATGACTTGTTGTTTTGTTAAGTTTAGGGCTTGTGTATTTCTCCTACCCTACGTTATTGGTTGTAATAATTGTCACGTCTTCATGTTGTCTTCAGGCCCTCCAATCATCTCCAGTGATCCAGTCCAGTACGCTGTCAGAGGGGAGAGAGGAGAGATCAAGTGTTACATCGCCAGCACCCCCCCACCTGATAAGATTGTAAGTCCGGGTTTGGAAGTTGTAATCTGCTGCAGAAGTGCTCGACCTTTTTCAGATTGCATCTTTTCCTCAAACAGAATCCTGATAAGAGCAGCTCCTTTTCCACCCTGAAAACAAAATGATTTTTACTCCCTTTCTATCCAAACGATCGGCCCCGAGTGGCATGGACCTCCGATTTTGTGACTAGTGTGTGTGAAGGATCTGTTCTCCCTCCGGTGAAAGGCTCAAGAGTGACTCTTCAAAATCAGCTGCTATTGTGTGTTGGATGACATGACAGAAATGCACAAAATGATCCATGAAATGTTGAAGTTCAGCAGATAGCAGAAATTGAGGACTGTTACCATGAGGTAGTTATCTGGGGGGGGGGGGGGGCAGCAGTAGCTCAGTCTGTAGGGACCTGGGTTGGGATCCAGAGGCTCGCCAGTTTAAGTCCTGTTGCGGACTAAGTCTTGAAGTTGGTCTGGTAGCTGGAGGGTTTCCAAGTTCTCTTCCTGAGCACTGCCAAGGCGCCCTTGAGCAAAGCACCGAACCCCTAACTGCTCGGGCGCTCCTTCATGTGTAGCGCCTCACAACGACATTTCCCCATTAATGCATGTTCATGAGACCCTGCTCCATGTGCACATATGTGTATGTAGCATGTCTTAATAACAGAGTGTAAAAGTAATTTCCCTCAGTGGGATTAATAAAGAATGACTTGTTATTCTAATTAAGCATTACAGCTGTTTCATGTGAGAATAGTCCAGGATGCGAACTTTTAATTGTTTCTTGTAATATATGTTACTGATGAGTGGAAAAGAAAATCTAATTATTGAAATATGATTACCTGGTCTGTCACGCAAGGACCGACAAAACCCACACAAATGTCAAAGCTAGTATTGCTTCAACGGGACATAAATGCACACAGATAGAGGGGTGGGCAGGAGCTTGGGGTAGCAAGTCTAATGTTAGACTAAAGCCTATAGCAGCATAACGAGGAGCTGGTCCAAGCCTGAGCCAGCCGTAACTGTAATCTTAGGGCACAAATGAAAGCTGTCATTCTAGGTTGTCTTACAGACCCCCTCAGAACCAAGCCTATAACTGGTTCAACAAGGGAGAAGAGTAAAAGTTGAAGACTCTGCCTCCCATACTACTTTTTAAGACTCTAATTACTGCATCCAAACCTCTTTTATTACATGGCTTTTATGTTCTTTGCTTTAAGAAACCTAAAACATGTGTCTTAGCTCAGGCCTTAGAAGACAACCGATGAGTCCGGCGTACCTCCATATGTCTCCCAACCATTTGGGTCCAGCATACAGTTCCTCCATTTAACTAGATCAGTCCGGCAAACTGACCGAATTGTTGATCTAGCTATCCGTGTTGACAAATTCTGCCACTTAGTGAACTCATTTTCTAGTGTAAAGTGTAAAACAGACTCAAGTCAGTAATTAATAACCAGGTAGATGGAGGTACTTCTTTTTTAATTCAATTCAATTCAATTTATTTTGTATAGCGTCAACTCATAACAAGTGTTATCTCAAGACACTTTACAAAAAGCAGGTAAAAATACCTTCCTCTTTGTCTGTTAACATTACAAAAGAGCAGGTAAAAAGACCTTGTTAACATTGCTATATTACAAAGATCCGGCCTATCCATCATGAGCACTTTAGCAAAGCAGCAAAAGTTACAGTGGTAATAAAAAAGTAGTCACTCTCTCTATTGTAAGACGTGCGAGATCCCCGTCTTGTTGATCAGTACCTGTCCTTCACAGACAGTTTAAATCAGTGTTTCCAAACATTTCTTGACTTGTGACCTTTACAACCAAACCTGTGTCTCTCCGCTCTTATTGCTGGTTCTGACAAACGAGTGCTCTGTCTGTGAAAAAAATGTAAATCCATAATCAGAGAGTAATGCTTTTCTCCCCTCAAACTATTTGTGTCAGGTCGCTCTTGAACAAAGCTTTTAAGGTTCTCAGATTGCATCAGCTTTCAACATAAATTGCCATCAGAAATTTCTATAATAAGTTACATATGGTGACTTTAAAAACCACTAACTGTTACTTTTCAACATGAAAGGTTCAGTGCACAATCCATGCCGTCTTGATTTTCGTATAAATTGCACCAACCAGCCGAACTGTTCCAATTCAGTGAACCCTTTCCAAGTGGTGGCCATCTTTTCTTGACAGGGAAGTGTTCACACAGATTGCCTCAGCAGCAAAGTGTAATGGAATATACTCCTGAATGTGCAGCCGCTGCAGCACTATGCTGTGTTTTCAGTCCTCCTTATCTTTCCCTGCATTACATTAGATACAAAACGACTAGTTTGGTGTGTGTGTGTGATATAAACCTTTGAAAAGAGGGTAATAGCAGAATTCTCATAAATCACAATTATGAGGCGGAAAATGGAAATAAATCCAGTAAGGACATTTGAGTTTGAAGGCTGGAACGAGTGTGAGGGTGAAACAGATTGAAACGAGAGGCAGAGAGATGGAGGGAGGGTAAAATTCTGTACCTTTCAGCGTCAATTATCCAATTGTGCAGCGCCGACATGACAGAAATCAGAGCTTTTAGAAGCTTCAGCCCCCTGCCGCAGTGGCAGAGAGCTCCGAGCGTATAATGTGATATGACATTATAGTCCTGGCTTAATGCAGAGACACAAAGACTTATAAAATATGGAGTATGATGCTGTGTGCCTGTGTGTGTGTGTGCCTGTGTGTGTGCGTGTGTAAAAGAGGCAATGAGAGATTGAAAAAGAGAAACAGAAGGTGCCGCAACAAAATTATTTTGAGAAAAAGCAATAAAGACAGCAGGAAGATGGAGATTTTTTTTTAAAGTGGCAGTTTGGATTTTGAAGACGGAGCAGGAAAAAGATTGTTGTAGAGGGGAAATAAACATCAGAGTTGGGCTCTTTGTATTCTGTCCTCATCCACTCTTGGTCACATTCACCTTTTTTAACTTTTTTAAAATCAGGTTAAAAGGAACATTAGCCTGACATATGGCTCTATGTATATTTGATATCGCCACGCTCCATATTTAATATCCTCAAATTGCCACCACAGCGGATTTTAAGTAGAGGAAACCACTTGAGTTTTTATCGCCCTTGTTACACTCTTTGCTGCTCTGTGTGTTCTCTGATATATTTGTGAAATATCTCTTTCTCTGACTCGCCTTTAAAAGCTGCTGCAGGAATTGTAATTAGGTGTGAACCCCACCAGGAGTGAAAAAAAAACCGAGTAGTTACCATGGTGTGAGGATAAAAATAATCAGTTTTTCTTCAAATGTATTTCCTGCACAGACTCGCTTAACCTCTCTTAACAACGACCCATCTGTTTGCTGAACATTTACCTTTGATTATATGTGAGTGTGTGTGTGTGTGTGTGTGTGTGTGTGTGTGTGTGTGTGTGTGAGTCACTCTGGTTAATACAACAGAAGATAAGATAAAGGGAAATTAGCATTATTGATCCCCGAGGGGAAAGCGAGAGATTGCAGCAGTAAATAGAGGAGTTTGGATAAAAATCACACAAATAAACATATTGAAAGTTGCGTCTTCATACAGGGCTTATATCGCCTTGAAGGATTCGGCCTGCTGTGTTGATTAGCGACAGATTTATAGATTTACTAATGTTTTAGAGTACTGATGTGGCAAGCCTTTGATCTCGACTTAATCCTACACTGACGCAGACTTACTTTTCCATTTTAATGCAATCCTTTAAAGTAGCGGATCACACAGAGGGAGGATTGGAGCAAGTTTTGCATACAGAGTGCTTCCGAACAGTTGATTTATATATGTGTTCATAACTTCATGTTCCACTTCTTACAGAATGTACAACACATACAAATAGCCACAGATGAATGTCAAATTATTAAGAATTACAATAAAATGCATCGAAATAATTGAAGTGTAAATAAAAGACATCTTCCTGCTGTCTCTTCCAGGCTTAAAATACAAATAAAAAGTATTTAATTGTGTGTTGCACAATCATTGTGTTAGAGCCAAACTTACCATTCAGAAACAAAAAAACAGAATCAAACAAATCAAGAAGCAACTCACCAAAAGTGCACACAGCTTTACGGCACTAGTTCACACACCCAAACACCTAGTTGTGGGAGTGTCCCCACATGGGGGAGGGGTTACTGCCCTTTGTGATGTCACAAAGGGAAAATCTCCAAACGGCCTGTTTGAGCACACATTTTCTGAAAAGTGGAGCAGACTAGTGACACGTTAGCGTTCAAAAACCAAGGTAACGTGTATTCTGAATCATATGTGACCTTTGAGGTAATACCAAATTTTTCATACCTTTTTTAGTTTATGAAAATTTAAATTAAGTAACAAAAAAGACCCAGGTTTGAGTTACTGTGATTTCATATACATGTGTTAGTCATCCCAATAAGGCTTTAAACAAATTTGACACACGTGAAGGCTAATGATCCCCCTTGAAATGTGTGTTTCAGGTTTGGGCGTGGAAGGAGAACGTGTGGGAGAAGGAGAAGGGCACCCTGATGGAGAGGTACACGGTGGAGCAGAGTAAGCCTCCATCCCAGGGCGGGGCCGTCCTCTCCACCCTCACCATCAACAACGTCATGGAGTCGGACTTCCACTCGCCTTACAACTGCACCGCCTGGAACTCGTTTGGACCCGGCACTATGATCATCACCCTGGAGGAGACAGGTACGGAAATGTGACAAATGAAGGGTGAAATGAAAAAGAAATGTTAGAGATTGTGGATTTCAGTTGCTCAAACTTTGCTCTTGCCTCCAAAGTAACGGAAACAGTTTCATCGTTTGTTACTTCATTCTGAAGTGGAAAAGATGTTTGTCCCAGGTACTGTCAGGTTGTAGCCAAGGTTTTTTTTTTTTAAATGCATGGATGTGATTATGAGAACAGGATACAAGACTCCCAGATGTTTTCTGTTAACTCCGATGAAAGGTGCTCATCCAGAGAAACTTTTTCTGGTTTCATTTGTTGCCCTGCAAATAAAAATTCTTTCCTAGGCTTTGAGAAAGATTAAAGTCAGACGTTTAAGTGTTTTGTGTAGTTGAAAATATTAAGACTGACGATTCTTGTTGAGCTCTTTGCATATTTTCTGAGTCTTGGGGATATTTCTGTTGCAGTCATGCTGAACCTGTGGGGGAAACATTAGTAGTTAGGAAGACTCCCCACACAGTTCCCAGACCTCCTAATACAGCCATGATTGCTTCTACTAATCCAGAAAAGGTGGCACTGAGGACTCTTACAGGCAGCCTTTAGTCATTGAAAAACAAATGTAAGAAGAATGCCCGTGCAAAGATTATTTGCTTACGGTTTATGATGATACGGACCTACAAGGCTGAAATAAAGTATAAAGTAAAGTTTGCAGTATTCTGAAAGATATGGAATACATTTTTCCAGTTTGGAAGTACCATGAAGTACGCACAGAGTACAACACACGAGAGGAGAAGACAACTTTAACAGGCCAGCTCACATGGATGTTAAGAAAGCAAGTTTAAGAATTTCCTATAAAGCTACTGGAACAGTGGGAAACCTTCATTTCGAGTCGATTTTGGCGCCCCCCTGTTGACAAAGTAGTACATCTTATTAACTGATATTGTCCTTTAAATGTGTAAGTAATGCTTTCTGACAAAACATCTCATCCTGCTTTTAGTCAAATGTATCACTCAACTTTTTTTCTTCTCTGTCGAAAATGTAAATACGTTTTTTTCCTCAGCGAGCTGCTAATCTACTCACCTGACACCTACCCGGTGTCAGACGTAGCAGACATTAATAATAAGTAAAGAAATAATCCTTCTACTAGCTTATGGTCTGGTTTGCTTTTGTAGCTCATATAGAGGCGCTGGTTTTAATTTCAGCCAGTTTCATAAGCAGTTAAAAACTCCTCCCAGCAGCTTTAAAAAATATCTCTGCAAAACACAAGAAAAGAAAATTTGGGATTAAAGCATTTTTTTTTTTTTTTTTTTTTTTACACAAAACACTTTTTTTCTTTGAATAAAAGTTTACATTGTAACTTTCTCACTGTCTCTTTAATGTGTGTGTGTGTGTGTGTGTATGTGTGTGTGTGTGTGTGTGTGTGTGTGTGTGTGCGCTTTATGCTCTCCTCTCCGTTACAAGCTGAAGTACCCTTGAGCAAAGCTGTTTGGCGGTGGCCTCAGCCGGAGGACACACAGGAGAGATAAGAGTGTTATGAGTCCATCCTGGCTGGCTCCGCGTTTTATTTTGAGAGCTTGCTGTGTCACATTACATTGAGAAAATGATTTCTTCATGCTCTGTCAGTCTTATCTGCCTCTTATTCTTTCAGCTGTCAGATTTCGCAGGCTTCACAAAATCTACCGAAACATCTCACACAGAGAGAGAGAGAGAGAGAGAGAGAGAGAGAGAGAGAGAGAGGGAGGGAGAGAGTGTGGATTTGTACCTCCATGTACACTAACAGTGTTTTTATCCCCTGTCTGAGTTGCATGCCTTATCAACATAAGCAGCCCTCAGAGATCCAACATTAAGCTACTGTAGGACACAACAGGATTTATGCTTAAACTGCACAGGTTTCTGTTACAATGAGGCAGCAGCTGTCCCTCAACCCCCCGACCTTTTTTTTTTTTCCCCGCTTGTGTTTGTTTCAGATATTGTTCCGGTGGGAATTATCGCCGGTGGTACGGTGGGCTCCTCAATTCTGCTGCTTATGTTCCTGCTGGCGGTCGCCTTCTTCCTCTACCGCCAACGCAAAGGCAGTGAGTGCACACACTGGTTCCCTAATGTGTGCATTTGTAGGAGTACACACACACACACACACACACACACACACACACACACATACGTTTTTACTGTATGTGTCTGTCAGTCTTCCTTTCTCTCTTTCTTCCACTCTTCCAATCTGTCACTCTCCACGTCTGAAGAAAGGAACACACGCCAGCGTTATAGCTTTTTATTCAAATGAGATTAATGAATATTCATACAACATGGCAAACTGCCGTAAAACGCCCACTGCATGTCGCTCTTTTCAGTCGACTGACATGCAATTGTGTGATGATTTTTCAAAATAAATCGTATTTATGTTCCGCTCCTACACTAGATAAAGCACATACATAACAAAGCGGCGACAACAGCATTTAAGGGTGAATAGTGTTTGAATTATGAATTCCTATATGTTATTTATACAGCCTGAGGCAATCCAATTAGCATTTATGAGCTCAAGCCGCTCTTAAGCAAAACCAGAGAGAGGAAGAGAACATGTGGTGCCTTTAAGTTGTTTAGTTTTTCAACCGTTCCTTTTTGCAAAACACAGAATCGGGAAAGACAATGAAGGTGACTGGCAGAGTTCCCCAGAGGGATTTTCGAGGGATAAGAGTATATTTTTTTCTGCTTTAAAGCTGATAACACACACAACAGAGAAGATATCATGCTGAAATAGAAACTCAAACAAACGTTGTTGTGGCTCCAGATAAGCCGTCTCTCATTTGTCGTGCGATTCAACTCCAGACAGCACGAGACTTCAGTCTTTCTCCTTTGAGGTTTCTGCTTTTGGGAGATTGTTGTTTATGTTGACAAATATTGACTTCACTGGTGCTGAGGATAGATCCGCTAAAGCTGGGAGTGTTATCGCTATAGGTTACATGGGGCAGCGTTTAACCCAGAGCTAAACCAGTTTTTATGCCCCAAAAGCCTCATTCGGGGGCCGTGATGTGGAAGACTGTGTGACTAATTTAAATGAAACCCCTTTTAATGAAATGACATTAAACTTGTTTAATCTCTACCTGTGCATATTTAACCTTGTGCTGCTGCAGCCTTTATGTTAATTTGACAGCACTCAATTCAGACTTGTGTCACATTACAAGGTTAATAAGATTGCTGTCGTGACTTTTAAGTTAAAGTGACTCTGGCACTCGTTCAAATATGAGACAAACATATGAATGTGCCTGCACTTTACAGCGCAGTAACAAGTCATGACAGAAAAAACTGGAATTTGTCTAAGAAGTGTTTGAATCTTTGGAAGTCAGCTGTTCAGTGACATAACACAGTGTGTACGGTTTCTGTAAGACAACTTAAAGAATCTTAAAGTGTTTGCTCATTGTTGGTATAATGGTGGCTATAAAACAGCTGGCAAACGTTGTACAGACAGATACAAGGAGATTAAGCTAAAGCCAAAACTAACAGAGTCATGTTACCAGACAAATCTGAGCCTCAAATACAGACAAGAACAGGATCCAGAAGGATTAAAAAACTGCTAAACTAGTACAAAGCCTAGACTGAATACAAAACATGGACGTCGTCCCAGTGACATCACACATTACTTTCTTAAGTGGCATTATGAAGCCCAACGGTGGCGGTCCCCATATTGGAAGTGTCGACTCCATCTAACTTTTGGCTAATCTAGAAGCAGGCAAAGAGGTGGAGTAGTAGCAGGTGAAATTATTATCTTGTTTGTTGAAACAACGTCTAGCTAGCAAATTACAAAGGATGAAAACAACACAAATCCGACAGTTTGAGGTCACATACGTTATTTATCTCTTAGCCTTAATAGGACAAAACAAAAACGGATGACTTATAAAAACTCACGAACACACCTCCAGTTTTTGTGAATAAAGAAATGAGCTATAGAGACCAAAACTTTTTTTTGGCTCAGGCGGTAAACATGTTTTTTTTTTAATGCTGTAAAAATGGACATTTTGGGCCTCCAGTGGGGATATCTTGATTTGTTGGGAGAAAACCTCAAGTGGATACTTCAGAAACTACAGTTTTTTCACTTCACATTTGCTTCACTTTTCAACACTTGGTACAAAGACAAACACAGTGTATAGTGGGGGGAAAATAAGGGATCTGTGTAGGTGTGCAACAAGCACAGGTGATGATAATCCAAGAGGAAATGTTGGACCAGGAAATGCGCCAAGATTTACTAAAACGTAAGCAAGGTTTTGGGTTGTCAATCTTTCCCTAAAGTTAACAAGCATAAAGGATGATGCAGCTCCCCAGAGCCAGCACAGCAGCTCCAAAAAGCACTACTCAACAACTCTATAGCTAACCAAAAAAAACAAAAAACAGCAGCGTATCTTGGCAAACGACACAGTTGGTCGAAAAAAGTCTTTGGGAATTTATGAGCTTTTTTCTGAGCCATTATGTTGGTTTCCCATTTACAGGAAAGAGCCAGCGTTGAGTGCAAACACCACAAGTTATTTCAGCACACACAGAAAGTGGAGCTTGTGGCTTGTGAGGAGATACCAGCTGAAAATTGTGAATTAGAAATTGTCTAATACAGTCATAAGATCGGCTACAAAATCTTCATCTTCATAATATCCAGACGTTTTCAAATGTTACCTCTGCCTACCTTTTGAGGCTGCCAGCTCGCCAAATTGATGAAACTAATATCAATAACAGAAATGAGAGATAATTCACAGTTTTAAGGCAGCACTAGACACAGAAAAATGTTGCTTTTGTTGTTTTGATTGCCTCTTTAACAAGGCTGAGAAATTAATCAATCATTTATCCTGACATGGACGTACAGCATGACCTGAGGTTGTTGTTTCTCTTCCAGGCCGACGGGGTGTCACCCTCGGTAAACCAGACATCAAGGTGGAGACGGTCAACAAAGAGACCCACAGCCTGGAGGAGGAGGCGGCTGATGTCTCCACGGCAACCCGGATGGTCAAGGCCATGTACTCCGTGAGTAGACGCCCATATCTGAGTCACCCGGGGGCCGAGGAGAGGAGGCGTATGGGTCAATGGCCTTGAATGTACAGACACTGACACAAAGGCCACGAAACATGGCAGGAGAGACACACACACACACATTTTCACTATTCAAAGTTCATGCACACTCGATGAAGTAGAAACACATGTACGGAGCCTGGTGGCAAACAAACAAGCACATTTAAAAATACACGCATAGATACACTATTAGGAATGGTCAAGTTTAAACAACCTGCAAAAAGAAGACTCTCTCACTCTTTGCACATTAACGTCCATGAATGCACTCGTACTCACAAAGAAAAGAGACAGAGACACACACACACACACACTTCCTTAAATAAAGGAAAAGATCCAACTCTGGCAGTCGTGGGAAAATCAAGCAAGGCGGTTCCAAAACTCGGACTCAGGCCGCGTTTCCAACGACTAATCGTTTTTCGTCTTCCTCTCTCTTGGGATGAGAAACCTGAAACTCTGTTTTCCTCTCCCCTCTCTCTCTTCCTTCTCCTTTCCTTTTCTCGCCCTCCCTCTTTCCGTGTGTGTGTTTCGTTGTTTGATGGTTTAGTTTCTGCCCTCTGTTTCCCTCTCTCCCTCCACTCAGCCGTTCAAAGACGACATGGACCTGAAGCAGGACATCCGGAGCGAGGGGGACACCCGGGAGGAGTACGAGCTCAAGGTGAGAAGCTGGTTGCTGACATTTTTTTTTTTTTTTTGCAGCTTGAACTGTATATCATGCATGATGCACAATCATAACATATTTCATGAACTCGTGGTCTTATCCATCATTAAGTGCTAATTACCAGCTCCTTGATTATCCTCCGCTTCACTATTTACACTCAAGTTAAGGGCTTTTTTCATGACCACCACTTTTAATAATTCATCCTTTTAAATGTTAAAAAAAGGATGATTCTTCAAGCTTCAGTTCCAGGATTCTGCTTGGCCAGGTTGATCAGATCTCTTAGCCCCGGAGTGGAGTTAGAATCTCCGCATAATCACAAATCCCTGTGCGCTAATTGAAGTTTAATTACAAAACATGTAGAGTATTAAAAAGTGACCTAGTCAGATTAAACTTTTATTCTTCCTAATGGACAGCAGGGGGCGTTAGATAAATAAATCCAATCAGATGAAAACAATCCCCCAACTTTACATTTGATAAATACCTCAGTTAACATTGTCCTTATGATCCCTATTGCTAATTTTGAGTCTTTTTCAATCCAGCATGAATTTGATTTTCTTAATTATAGTAATGTATACGAAATAGCTTTTTGCTGAGTTTGCTTCAGGCTACCTGTGATTGTCACTACCATAATAACCTGTCGACCAGGATAGAGACTTAACAATGTGAATAAAAAAGGGGTGCTTTAGCTCGGTTGGTGGAGAGGGTGCCAGATATGCAGAGGCTGCAGTCCTCGTCTCACTGGCCTCAGGTTTGACTCCCGATCCGCCCGTTCTCTCTTAACACCTTCATGTCTATCTTCAGCTGTCCTATCAAATGAAGGCAGAAAAGCCCCCCTAGAAAATCTGAAACAAAGCAAAGTTGTCTTTATATGGACAATAAAGTTTAGAAGAAAAAAAAACAAGATGGGGACGGCCAAAATGCCGAACACCAGGCTTCAACTTTGAGTTCATAAATCAATGGGAGTAGTTACTGCAGCTACATCCCCGAGTTATACGGGTCTATGCTCAATGCTTCCTGTCAGATAGAAGCTAAGCTATATTTATCTTGAAGGTCTCTCATTATGTATCGTGTTCAAACACATACTGTGAGCCACATAAACCATATAGCATGAACAGCAGCACGCCACCAACTGCACCGACATCACCACCCATATCAGCCTGCAATGTGACCGACGACATCAAGTATTTACTTTTTAATAAGTACGAAGGTAGAAGCATGACACAAGAGCTGAAGCCTCGTAGCTCCAAGAGTGGTAAAAGCAATTTGGGTTAAAAAAAAAGCTAAGAACCAAATGTAAAAGAGCTTCCCTTGCACAAACTAGCTATCTTCATCCCAATGTTGATGCTACTCTTGCACTTTGCAAATAAGATTCAAGGACTCATTTTTTCACCTCTGCTCACAGGATCCAACCAATGGCTACTACAACGTCCGAGCCACCACCCACGAGGAGGCGCGCCCCCAGTCCCGTGCCATCCACTACCAGGGAGAGTTCCGCTCCCCTAACCCCAACAACCGACCAGACGGTGCCACCTCCAGTGGACCTCCGGCTGCCGCCGCCGGTGCTGTTCCCCCCAGCGGTGTGCCAGGCTCAAGAGCCGGCTGCTATGACCCCCGCCCGCCTTCCAGGATGTCCCACGCCACCTACGCCCAGTTCAACACCTTCACCAGGGTGGCGCAGAGCCAGCAAGCTCCTCCCAATCCAGCGCTTCAGTCGCCTGGAGATTACCCTGGAGACTGCGGCTTGCTGGACAGCAATGCCCAGCTGGCGTATGACAACTATGGATACCCCTCCCAGTACCCCAGCTACCGCATGGGCTTTGCTCCTCCACCCATAGAGGAAGGTCCGGCCTATGAAATGTATCCAACAGGTCAAGGGACCGGGCCAGGACCCGGACCAGGGCCAGGGCCGGGTCCAGGGCCCGGACAACAAAGTCCTGAAGCAGGACTAGGGCAGTACGGAACCGCCACTCGTTTCTCTTACTCGTCTCCGCCCTCTGACTATTCCCAAAGACACACACAGCGGATGCAGACTCATGTTTGAGCAACACAGACAGCAGTACTTAAAAAAAACCATTAAACAAACCTTAATATGAAAACAATTAATCATACTTTTTTTTGTTTCCATCGCATCAAGTGCATGGGATTCGGTTCAATTTCTGAACCAACAAAAACACCTCAACAACGCACAGCAGTTAGCAGCATCACCTACAAAACAGTTAGCAGCAATACATGCGACACATGCAAAGTGACATTCACACACACAACAGACCTTCTGCTGCGTGCAGCGTTTATGCTCCATGAAAAAGCAACAGCGAGAGCCACAATCATAAGAGACAAAAGGAGAAGAAGAGCACTTTGAGAACAGGAAGAGGAAGAAGAAGAAGAAGAGGGCCAGGAGCTGACAGAGGAGCCTTTTTTTCTTCTTACTCCTGGATCATCACCCTGCATCACATCTTCCTCCCAAACCCATCTCTGTAAATAAGTGCAAATGGAGATTAGGGTCATTTTGGATTTCCTTGTACAAACCTAAACAGTGTGATGCAGTACAGTGACCTACAGCAAACCTTCCAGTAATCCAACACGTTCTGACTCTTAACATACTGCAAAAACACACACTCATACACACAGATCTTAAAATACTTATTTGTTTCTATGTATTGCAGCAACAGGGGCAGCTCAGACAAAAAAAAATATCTGGCACTTTTTGATCCTTTTCCCTCACTTAAACCTGCCCAATTCTTACAAGATCTACCTTGAATGAAGTGGGACAGAGTTTCCTAAAGGGGTGTAAGTAAGTGACCAGAGTGCCAATGCTTATGTGCCAACACACAAACTATTAATGTGTGTCTTCTTTTTTGTAAAATTGAACGATGAGATGCTGTGGACAAAGAGGTTTTGTACATGCCACTGAGAGGAAAGAAAAGAAGCGGTAGCAAGCGTCTCTATGAGCTCATCGTCCACTTCATCTCTCATTTTGTATCATCATGACGCATTCCTAAACTTAACATTTCACTCAAGGTCATTGCTGTGTGTATATGGTTTTTGTGAAGCGAGGTGTTACGGGAGTGCTTTCTCATTTAGCTAAATTCTGCAATTTGTACAAAAAGATACCTCCCCTACCCTCAAGTGTCATTTGTTTCTCTCACTTGCACAGTAGAATAGATTTTTTTTCCATATTTATACGGAAATGTATGAAAAAAAAATGGCATTCAGAAACATTTTATAGTATTTTTATAAGGAGTTGTGGACCAAAGGTTCAGCATTTTGGGTGAAACTCACTTTTTAATGTGTACGTGGAGACGCGATCGTTAACTGGAAACCTTTTGAGTTTCTCTAAAAAAAACGATGGATGGTGTTTTTCAAGTGGATGATGTGTAGACTTAAAATTAGAACATTTTGAAGAGTTTCTTTCCAAAAATGATAAATATCTACCAATCAGTTTGATGGATATCTCTTTTTGGCTTGAAACCCTTTCTTTGACTTCCGGTCTTCTGACTGGACTGCCTTTTACAAACGTCGACGACATTCAAAATGATGGATGGAGATCAAGCAGCTGCTCACTTTGAGCCGTGCTGAGAACTTTGTAAGCAACGAGAAGATCCAAGTGTTGTCTAACATATCAAAATGAAGGTACAGATGGTTCAATCTAGCTCATATGGTACTTTGTACATTTATATGTAAGTATGCTGGTTTGTTCAGTGCAACAGAAAAATTTGGTGGCATTTCTCGTCGGAGATTTTTCTTTCAATTGTGTCCGCTTTGGTACGTGTGATTCGCCTGTAACAGCATGGGTTCATAAATATCAGCCTTTAAAGTGTTGCTTCTCTACTCTGATTTCTAATGATGCAGCTTCTGTAAAAGCTCCCATTTTAATGAATCTCCATCACCCCATTGTTAAGCCTGGGTTTTAGACGTTCCATGGGACTGAGACGTTACAGACGTGGACTTGTGGTTGAAATTGAAAATGCCGTTGATGTCAAAACCCAAACACTGTGTAGGAATTTACCTCCAAGTTGATTCACATAGAATTCTGATTGAAATTTTAAATTGGGTATTCGTCAAAATTCAGGGTTGGGTTACAGACCGCCACTGTTTGATAGCTTTTAATTGTGGTTGTATTGAAAAGTGGGTTGACATTCAAACCCAACGTTGGCTTGTCAGAAACAAACAACCCTGACGTAGGTTCCTTTTCTTTCTTTTTTTCAAAATTGAACTGCCAAATTGGTCAAAACCAAAATGTTTGGTTGACAATCAATCCTCAGCATTGGACAGACATTGACTTGTGGTTGGATGAAATGATCGTCTTCATGCCAAATCCCGATGTTGTCTTGACATTAACCAGAAAGAATGGCTGACATTTTATTTCGTTCAGATTTGAAAATTTGATATTTACTAAAATCCAACTCCCAACATTGGACAGACCTAAAATCCCGGTAAGAAACCTAAAGTGTGTTGACGTTAAATCCCACCATTGGCTTGCCATCACCCTGCTTTGTTAACGTGTGTAGAATTTTTAGTCCAAATGTTGATGAATACAAGTTCAAACTAAGCAATAGGTGATCATTTACCTCAAACATTAGACAGACATTGAATTGTGGTTGGAAATGAAAATCAGGCTGACGCTTGACATACTAATTACCAACATTTTATAAATGAAATTTTGTTTCCAGTTTTACAAAGTTTGTAAAAACTCTTAACAATGTGTATACGTGGAGATACGACATTTGTAAGCTACAGTAAGAAATAGTTGGAAATTGAATCCGCATGATTTCAAGAGCCAACATTTGCTTGACATCTATAACCAACTCTGACAGACTATGAGCTTGCTTGAAAATTAAAAATCAAATATCCATCAAAACCCAACGTGTGCTTGACATCAACCTCTTACAACGCAGTTCAGCAAAGCTGTTTGATCCATTCAATCAAATATCCTTTTCTGGCCTGAGACTTAAATCCTGTATCATGTTTTAAGCTAAAAGGCTAAATTAGTTCTTTTCTTTCAACGTACAGAAAAGCTCCTAACTATTGATGAAACCATTGACCTGGCTTTTTTTTTTTGGACAGTTGTACAGAACTTTGAACCTTAAATATCTCCAATTAGCATTCGCCTTTAAAAATATATTCAAGCTGCTGCGAAAGATCATCATTAAGGAAGCAAACACAATATCCGATTGGTTGTCAATGAGTAAAAGAAACTATGTTTTGGCCAGATTTTGTGGAATGCTTATCTCTATAAGACATCATTTGACCTCTGCCAATATCTGGAAATGTTGTGTGGTGTTAGTGCATCACTGAAAGCATTTGTCTTAACAAGCTACTTACAGTAAAAACAGTTGATACTGTATCATCTGCAGCAAAGTTCCAGTCACACTGAGCTGTCTTCAAATTACCATTGGACACCATCATGAGTTGATTACCATTAGCAGCTTAAAATGATGAGGTTGCAACACAGAAACAACTGTTTTTTGTTTTAAGGGACGTTAAATGATGATCATTTAAACTTGTTTTGGCAGTTACCAGAAATTGCTTCCACATTTTATTCCAACTGTTTCTTCAGGGCAAGTATGCTTTATCGGATTGTCAAAGTGGGACTTAAGGCACCAAAGAGCCCCCCACTTCTCTTTCCACCACACATTTTAAAGCAGTTTAAATTACATCAAGTGACACCGTGCTTCATAAAGAGACCAGAGGCTGCGAAGTGAAGCCAGAAATCTCAGCAACTTTACTATTTAATCATTGAGTCTTTATATTTATCAGCCACCCTATCAACCCCTCACAGATACAGTATATTATGGTAATCTTCTGCTATGGGGCTGTAAAACCTGTATTTATTGCCCCTATTTTGAATAAACACTCTCAGAAAGGAAACTAGAGCCACGCCACTCCTGATTAGAATATCAGATGAAGCCTCGTAGCTCCAAGGTCACTATATATATATATATATATATATATATATATAAAGCATTTCAGTAGTTATGGAGAGAAGAACGGCAGATGGAGCGCCCTTTTAAATTTATATGGTTATCACAGCCTCAGTACTGCATACTATTACCTCTTTACAACCTTTTTACAGAGTTGTAGCCGTGCAGTATTTTGCATCCGACTTGAAATGTCATCTTGACCTTGTGTAGAATGAGAAAATGTGACACTGATGAGGTACTGAGGCCAACAAAAAAACACATGCAGGCCATCCAGGTACTTCGTCATTGTTGCTTCAGTATTTACATTGTGACAGTCAGGACGTGTAATTATATTTAGGACGCCATAAATGCCAATAATGCAAAACAGATGTCAAGATTTGGTTCAGAAATGGGGAAAAAATAGAAAGATTTGAAGGGGAATATGGAATCGTTTTTACTCCATCGGATTGTTTCACGTCCTTTTCATTCTCTCATATTAACCACCGCCTGTACCAGGTCGACTTCATTTAAAGGCATCACATCATGGAAAACCTCTCTTACAGTATTTTGTTTATTATAATTTTATTATAAGATGAAAACATGGAGAAAGTATAACAGCTGTGTGTATGTTGAGGGGGGATTGTTTTTTGTTTTTTTTACAGAATATATAGTTACATGAGGTCATAACATCAACCTCTGTGTTGTTTATATGTCAACTTTCTTATATAAAGATATTATTTCAATGAATTATTTTATGTTTGTATCACAGGTGGAGGAAATGACTTCAGTTAGAAGTGTTTCAGATTTTATATGGTGTGTTTCATTTGATTAATCAGAGCTGCTTGAAAAAATATACATGTGTTTCTGTGGCATACACGACTCCTCAGCCAGGCCACAAATAGTCAAAAACTCTGTCTCAACTAGGCCAAACCAGGCTAGAAGCAGGCCAGACACTGCTGCACACTGCTCTGTTCCATGCTGTGCTGTGCCGTGCCATCCCGGCCAACACTGACTCAAGTGGCTCGATGTCCATTTTTACCTTTTGCAGTGTTCAGTGAGTGCCAAAAGACTGTGCGGGAAAAAAAAAAACTAACTGAGCAGACAAACTAAATGCAGCAGTCGTTTGTGTTAATGGGGTTTATGTGGCTGTATGCTTGAGGGTGATACTGTGTGTTGGTGTGTCCGAGTGTGCGTGTGCTATACCCGCTTCTGTCTCACATACAGTGTGTGCTGTGGACATGCATGTGTGTGTTTACATGTGTGTTTGCAGCCTGTGACACCAGTTTTATTCATACCATCAGAAATGTGTTGAGCCTGCTGACTGTAGAGATTAGGGGTTTGACTGATCGGGAAATGTTGATTAGATCAGAGTTTTGTTGGGTGTCGTCTGCTGGTATGATGGAGTTTCCTCCTGACCACAGGTACACAGTCTTCAACAGGGATGCATGAGGTCAACATCGGTATCGACCAATATTGGCCCTGTTGACAGACATCGGCACATTGGTGCATAATGTGGCATGAACCGATGTTTATTTGTTGTGCCAAATCAATTAAAAGCTGCCATCTAGTCAACCTAACTACTGATGAAGAGAATAGTTTTTTCATTGGATAGATGAAGTCACCAGTTGAACAAACTCTGACATTGGTATCGGCTGAATGAAATCAAAATGGTACCATTGTAACCATGTGTCCTACTTTCAATTAAATACCCTCGACATTTATCTTTTCAGCGTTAGTTGCAGAGCCAGTCTGTAATATACAGTGACTCGTATATTGCTAGAGCTTCTTAAGAACTAGACAAAAACACATCACGGCTTTGTGGTTATAGGATTGAGGATAGTTGCATCATCATTCTGTGCTGGCCAACAAGAGGACTTACAATGTCTCTGAAATCAAAGACAAACAGTGTGGAATAAATCACTGCAGCTTAATGATTTCTTTTATTTCACCTTTTTGGAAATCGCTGTACATTAGCGTATTTCCTCAATCATTGGAGAGCGTTTTTTTTATTCCTTCTAGCAGCTGATAGTATACTGCTGTGCAACTTACAAGGACACAAACTAATCAAAATAACCCAGACTCAGAAACAAAGATTAGCCAAAATAACCTCGATGTCACACTGGATGATGAAGTGGATAATTAGGCTTTTGAACAGACACACAATCTTTTCTTGGCAGCCTCTTTGGTGCCCCTAGTGGATACATATGCTACTTTTTACCATTAACTGTATATAAAGATGGATAGTGTGCCTCCATGTCCTCCGATTGAACCAAAGTGAAGCCAAAACACCCCCGCAATGGACTCTGACATATTGCACATTTGAAGCTTGAGTCTGCAGTGTAAGGATCAGCTAGATGGGCTACTGTGTTAAATCCTGCCATGCATTCGTCCACTGAGCTGTCAATCATGGCATTTTGCCCCCTTTTTAAAAGCATCAAATAACTTATTTTAGCCCGAGTGTTCGACTGTCTGAGTTTAGTTTTAATAAGAAATATAAAAAAGTAACTACAAAGACAGAAACTAAGTTTTAGAGAAATGAGTTGGACCTTTGTCACATCTGTTAACATGGAGGAGGCGGAGCTTAGGGCCTATTCTGCAGCTAGTCAATAGGGGGAGCTCAAAATGTTTTGGCTTCACTTTCAGGGAGCTACTGTGCCGTCTATCTTTTTATACAGTCTGTATTTAGTATGTTAATGCACTTGAGGTTACCGCCACTTAACACAAATCAACCAGGATTTAAACGAGTTGTGGATTATCACTTTAAGATGCCTTAAGGAGCCTCAAACCATAACGCAAATTTGTCTAGATTTGAATGTCAAGTGGATCTTTAAGAAAGCAGGAATCGATCTATATTTACTTTTTTTTTTTTTTAAACTGAAAGATAGTAAATATTTTCAACAAAGAAACCATGTCAGTCAAACCCCAATACAGAGCAGGACAGCTGGTAGGACAGAGTGAAGGATACATTGTGGGCCTTAGGGTACAAGGAAGGAGACAAGTTTGTCCTCTCACTCCTCCTCCAGCTGCTGAGGCTGTCTGCTCGCTGAAACAGCTGCACGAGTGGACAGGATGAATTGTTATTCGGCTCTGTGTCATTTAGCATATGCAGACACTGATAAATACAGCGAGGGAGATTCCATATATCTCTTGAGAGAGTCTGAAGTGGAGGTGTGCATGCAGGTGAGAGAGGGACGGTGTGGGTGTTCAGATACGCAGATATCCTCCATACTTCTTTACTTTTGAACCACAGTGTGTATTCTGTTCATATTGGTTGTGTGCTTCATTTTATCCCTTTTAATCAAGAAAAAAAAACCTGTACAAAACAAGATATTATCAAAATGTTGCTTTATTTTCATGTTACTCTGTTTGGATTCTGTTTCTTTTTTTTTTCTTTCAAAATGTATGTAATTATTTTTTCACAGTATTACAAAAAAAATAAAAGAAGACACGGCTTTCATAAGAACAGCAGCAGAGACTTCTTTATTTTCTTTGAAACCTGTCTGTGGAGAAACTGTTGTGTTAAAGTACATTTTGTATTTTTTATTTGTAAAAGTAAGTGCTGCTCTAAGTTTGAACTACTTTTACATCCTGAGGCATAACAAGAAAGGACACCTCTAAAGTCAGAGTGTAATGTTTACAGCGTATCCACAATGGCGACGGGAGAAGCAACAGACTGTTCTTTCTTCACCTCATCTCATCAGTCCTCCTCTCCACTCGCTCCATTTCTCTCTGTAACTATCCTGATGTCTGTTCTTTACTTCCTTTAACTTCTTCTTTTCTTTACTTCTTAGGCACCTCCCTTCCACCATCTTTCCTTAGTCATCCTTTTTTTTGTCTTTTTCATCTTTTTACCAATTCTCCTCCTCTCCTTTCCTTCTCTAACATTTCCTCTTGTCTCTTCTCTTTCAGTCTCATCATGTATTTAATCCTCTCTTTTCTTTGGTCTTCCCTTCATCCTCCAATTTCCTTCTTTCCTCTCCTCTTTCTTCATGTCCTCACTTCATTCATCTCTTCTGCCTTCACTTCTTACTTCTCATTTCATCTCACCTCTTTTCAGTTTTCACATCTTTTCTTCCTCTTCCTCTTCATCTCCACTTTCTTTTTCTTCTTTTACATCTCCTACCACCTCAATACACAACTTCCCATCCACCTCCTCTGATGTTTCTTTTCTTCGTCTACTCTCCTCTTTCTTCTCTTCTCCTTTCATCTCTCCTGCTTCCATTTCTCTCCTTTTCCCTCGCTCCATCTTGTCTTTTCTCTAAAGTTCACTCCAGGTTTTTTCCTCTTTTTCTCCCCCTTTTAACCTCTCATGTCCTCCTCTTCATGATTTGCTGTCCCTCTTGTCCACCTTATTCGCCATTCTTTGTCTTCCCCTCTCATTTCATTCCCTCTCGTCTCTCAAATCTTCTTGTTTATCACCTCTTTTTTTCGTCTTCAAATCTCAATTTTCACACTTTTCACCCCTCTGCAACCTCTTTTCTCCCCCAGCTTCGTCTCTTTACGTCTCTTTATGTCTCCACACTCCTCTTCTTTTACATTTCTCTCCTCAGTCCTCCCCTCCTGTCCTCTAAATGACAGGAAAAATGAGGCTGCGGAGGAAAAAGCGAGAAGAAAGAACAGATATGGCAGGAGAAAAGGAGACAAGGACAGGAGAAAGACAGGAAGCATTAGCCCCACTCCCTCCCTCCCTCTTGCCTCATCTTTACTTAGTGTGTAATAGTGATTATCGTCTCCTCGCTCCTCCTGCTCTCATTGAGGAAAAATGTCTGGAATAACCTTCAGCTCCGCACTCCCGACTCCAGTGGACCCCCAACCGCCCCCCCCCCCCCCCCCCCCCCTTCTCCACCACCTCCACTTCCATTTTATCCCCTTGTTCACATTTGAAGCGGTCGTTGTACGGATTATGGCCCCTCTCATGCTTGGCACGGCTCTCAGCGCTCCAGATATATTATCATATTAGTGGAGAATGATGTAATGCAATTCAAGACATTTGTCCTTCGCACACCCTCTGTCCCTCCGCAGATGATGTCACAAGCTTTGTGTCTCCGAGGCAGAGAACTTCTCAATTTTGGTCGGTGATTAACTTTGGTGTTGTCGCCATCTAGTGGTGGGAGAGGAGAACTGCGAGGATGGGTGGAAATCAAGAGAAAGGCAGGTAAATTAGGATGAAGGCTATTATTTATAACTGAAGCAGAGGATAATGGGAGTCATAATAGACGTCCTTGGTGTAACTGTACTGACGGGGCATGTTGGGTCAGGGACAGAAACAAAGACAGACACTGTGCACATGACTTGATTACAAATGCAGTTAAAAAAAATGCATTGAAGAGCTTGCCGGAAATAACTGGATCTTTTTGTCGTTTTATTTCAGTCCGCATTAACAATTTCTCTAAACCAGAATTAAAAACACAAAGAAGTTACTTGAAAACGATTTGAAAAAAATACATTTAGAGATTAAACCGACATAAAAGGTGTAGACTAAAGCTTCAGTTTATTATGCTCCACCTTTTTTACAGACTATATTCTGTTAGGCAACCCTTCATCTACAGACTAAAAAAATAAAGTAAAGAAACTGAACAGCCGTGCTAAAAGTCACACCTAATCCAATCCAATTCAACTTTATTTATAGAGCACATTTAAAAACAACAGAGTTGACCAAAGTGCTTTACATCAAATAAACAATGACAATAGACAAAGCAAAAACGAAGCACACAAAAAAGAAAAAAAAAACCTAAGCACGTGTATTTGTCTAATTGGTAGTCTAAAATATATCTATAGTAACTACCCATATTTAACTAATGTTTTTATTTTTTTTCAGTGAATGTTTCAATATTGATTAGTAAATGATAATTATCATTATATTTAAAGTTGTTTATATTGAGCAAGCCAGGATTCTGACATACTTGATCTCAAACTAAACAATTACCATGTTATGCTATAAAGACTACAAACTTGTATGTAAACTAAATTTGACTTCAAGCAACATCATGATGGACTTTGGTTTGGTGCTCTTTGGCGCCACCTGTAGGTCTCTGAATGAAACTGCACTGTCATAAAACACACTTAGTACTAACATTGCCATCTCTGAGCCTACTGTTCTTCCAAGCCTGTCCAATATTTCCTCTAGTCCAGCATCTTGCTTGTTCACTTTCTCTTTTCTGGTCACTGTCCTCTTCTTCTCTCAGCCTCGGTCCATGCTTCTCTCTCCAAAAGACTGTTTGGTATGATGGCAAAGTAGCATAGGCTGAAAGCAGGCAACTGGGGCGCCCTGTTGAAATGGGATTAGAGCCATTCTCCCTGGTGAAAGTATATTTTACTACTAGATGATTTAAGATGGAGAAAGATCATATTGATGCTTTAATTTTTTAACAATGCACATTTACTGTTTTAATGAATTTAAATACATTTTAAATCTATTTCTCCTGCTCCTTGTAATAGTAAATGGGTCTATGTTTTATTACTCTCATATTAAATCAGCCTCAGTGAATAAAATATGCTGTACAATTAAAGCCGCCTTACCTATTATTTTACAGCTCCTGTGAGGAGTTTTTCTCTGGTTTTGAAATTGACTGATATTAATATAAACGGCCCCTAATGATCGACACAAGCAAGTCAAATCATCGGCACACAGACGTTTGTTTCTATATAGTTATGTTTAATATCTGATAACGCCACAGGGGGGTAGGTGTCAGACAAAGTGATTAACTGCACTCTGCCAAAACAGCTTTTTTTTCACGGGAGCTTTAAATAAAATATAACAAGTTAAAGAAAAAAAATTACACAATTAATAGTCATTGTTTCACCACATGGCAGAAACTTTTCAGAAAGGTGCTGTTGACATCACAAGCGCTCTTTTCCAAATGTTATATTCCCTGTTGTTTTGCCGCCTATGGATCGTGTCTTGAACCGATATTCTCTTTGCTCCATGTCTGATCGGGAAATAAACAATCTAAAATAAAAAAAACATACAGTAAAAAAGTAACGACGCCGAGTCGGTCAAACAGCAGCCAACGTCAACAGGCTGTTGTCATCGAGACAGGACGGAGGTTTTTTCTGCCCGGAAAGAACGCTATGTGGATCCAGCACTGGGCCTTAAAGAAACCCTAATAAATAATACTCTCCAGGAAAACAAGCGTTTTTAATGTGAATAAAATCAAATATCAGTGACAGCTCAAGCTCCAAAATCAGACAAGCGTCGGAATGAATGATCATTTATCATGTTTTTAAACTATATCATAGTCTTAACAAGATCAACATCTCTGTGTTAAAAGAAACACAAGAACCAGAGATGACCCCATAAACTGCACCCATGAAAACCACAAAAAAAAGACCAGACGACAAACAAGCAGTTAATCAAGGAATCACAGCAGTCATAAAAACATCAGACAGTAAATCCCCGAGGGGAACAAGGATAATGTATCTTGAGGGCAGTCCAGAGTTATTGGTCTACCTCGATATACGACGTGTGCATACTGATATATTTTGTATTCCATTCAAATGTTGTAAGAAAGTCAAAGTGTAAGAATGTAGGACATTACATGTGGGTCCCTGGAGTACTTAACAAAAGGGAAGAAGAAGCTTAGACTACGCGAGGAGAGAAGCCTGTAGCACTGTTTATTCAGAATCCTCTGATGATTATCGAAAACAAAGACAGAACATTCAGAAGCAAGGCCAGACAAAAAAGAGCTGCTGGGTCTTTACTAACTGCAAACACTGTGTTCACTTTTGTCTTCACGTTTTCTATCCTGAAACACGTCCTTTGTCTCGGCGGAGGAAGTTAATTCATTAAGGAATACAGGTAAAAACATATGAGCACAAAAGTAACCTTGTGGAGATGGTCGCTGCATGGTCTCCTGCTGTCTCCATTAGTTGACTGTTTGGTGTTTGAAACGGTTTGTTCAGATTCCAACACAGATATTCAAAACACACTGACACAAAAAAACTAACCAACAGAGGCAGTGGAAGTCGACTCCTGTGGCCTGTTATCCTACGGTGGCTTTGAAGAGATGTAACGGCTGCTTCATGTTTTAAAAAAACAAAGAAAGCCTCTTATTCTTCAATAAAAAAAAGGTTTATCTATGTTGCAATCCTGTCTATAAAATTATCATCAGAGCCTGTCAGAAGCAAAAGCCAGCACTTGAAGTGGACATACTTTGATCACCTGTGATGGCCCTAAAGGATTACATTCCAGAAATCACAGATATTTTGTAGCTGCTCTCTGAGGTCTCTACTGAACTCCAGAATTAGTTGTAAGCTATGTACACCTTAAAGGCTTTATATGTGTTTTTTTTGATCCAGCAGATGTCGCCCTTGAGCACCAGCATGAAACCAAAACAACTTGCGCTGCATTGTCGTGTTAGCATGCTAATGCTAGCGATCTTTATTATGCTCGTATCTTCCCACTGCATGTAAATTTACCTGAAATGAGCGTGATCTAGAAACACAGTTAAGCAGTGAGTACAGTATGTTATTCTTCTTTTCTCTAGTCCCTCAATTAAACAACTTTTATAAGCGAGGGGAGGAGTCAGCCGGCCATCCCGGCGATGTAAACAAAGTGAAGATAGGACTCTGAAAACTCTGAAAACATCAGAGACAGTGGGACTCGGGTGTTACACCCATTGTAGACAGTCATGACTCACAGAGTTATTTTCAGAGGATATACTTGATTTCTATTACATTTAAGTGCGAAAAATTGCATATAAAGCCTTTAATGTGTGAAACCAGGGCCCTTGTTCAGAGACATGTTACTCAGCTGGCTATAAAATAAATAACATCAGCGGGTGCAAATGCATGAAACAACACAGACAAATATTCTGGTTAAATTTTGACACTTCAATCAAACAATCACCATAATGTCTCTCACAATACAACCGTTTTTTACCGTCCTTCTGAAGCATCAGTTGGCGCTTACCAACTTGCCACGGGAAGGCCACGTGTTATGCTTCATGTGCAGCAAATAACGCACAGTCGGTGGGCCGTAGTATGATCCGCCATCAGAGGTAGTGACAGAAGCATACTGGGGGGGAATGTGCTGGAGATGTCCAACAGCTGAGCCAGCGAGGCGGGACATCGTTTTATGTGTGCTTTGTGAGTGTGTGTATTATGTTGAGTGCTCATGCTGTGCTTCTGGCGCTCCTTGTAGCGTTCAGCAACATTTGAATTCACACTCTAGGACACCAAAATTACGTTGGTGTGTAAAATTACAGATGCAGTGTGTAAGTAGAAGGGCGGAACTGCAATACGACGCTGTTGTGGAACGGCAGTCTGCAAGCGGTTTGTGTTTCAAATTAGGGTTGTACACAAAGAGAGAGGACCTAGATGAAGACTATTGGAAGGCACTGTTGCAACAACAAAATGAAGAAAAGAGATTAATGTCAAGGGAATTAAACATACAAAGAAAAAATAAAACTGTTCAGGAAAAAACTGATGAAAATGTGAGAAAAGCAACAAGGAAACATCTACACATGACACAAGGGCAGAAGACGAACCAGCACAGAAACGGGTAAGGCCCTGCGTGTCCGCCTAGCGTTTTCTCTCGGTGGACACGGGGTTAAGACAAAGAACAACAATAGGAAGTTGACTTACAGGTCACAGGTGGCACAACCACAACTTTGAAAAAAAAAAGCAAATGAGGGAAGTACAAGGACCATCACATTGAAACAGGATGTGTTGACAACAATACATTACAAAAGGATTATCCATGATGTCACTGTCGTTCAGCAGTTAAAGGTCAAACTCAAACTTTGAAATACCAAAACTCCTACACAAATCTAATGTAACTCTGCTGAAACAGTCCCTTCCATTGGACAACAGCAGCTGTCAGTCAAATCACCTGAGCCAATTGGATGCAGTCTGCAGCCAAAAGGCATCTGCCCCCTTTCCCCAGGTGAACTAATCACCTAATTGAGAGATGACCGTGTCCTGCTACCTTCTGGCTCACAGACTGCTTGTGAATCCTCTCATAGTGAACTTCTGAAAGTGAAAACTTGTACTTGGAACCCTGGACACAAAGCTGGACCTTGTCTTAAGCTGTGGAGTCAAATCTCTCTTATCAATCAGCATTCGAGCAAAGTGAAGCTCAAGCTCATGCTAACAAGCTGTCTGGAATGTAATTATCAGAGACGTTCAAGCCCTTGGTGAGCTGATGTGCTGCTGCTGTTTAGGATGTGTTTCAAGACTTTGAACACTGGTCAGGCAAACATTGCTGGAGCAATCTGAAGATGACGAGCTAAAGGAGCAACCTCAAAGACAACTGGACCTTGATACACAAAGATTCCTCGAAAAGGCAGGCCTCAAGCCTAGCTTATGGTGTGGTAGGATTTCCCCTACCTAAATAAAACACTTTGTCAGACATTCAGCACACACATAACTTAAACTGTAGTGAAAGTAATGCGTTTGATGCTCTGATGTATCTGAGGAGAATTGCTTTAATGGGTAATGTTTAGTCTATCAATTATTGTTTGATGTATGGAGGGTAAAAGAAAGAGAAACTGCATTTTGAATTGAAGGCCTGTTTTATTTTATTATGTGATTGACTTTCAAGTGTTTTTTGTTATTTGTGAAAAATAGAAAATTGAAATACAAAACCGGTAACCAACCTTCTGTGTCCACCATCTCCAAAAGTCTAACCTTATATTAGCCCTGTACACATCAATTTGTTACATTTTGAGAAGTTAACTAATTGTTCAACTGCTTTCAGAAAAGCTGTTTTTAAAAATGTCAGTGCATGAGAAAAAAGGAAGCAAGCTGAAATAAAATACAGAAATGTAAAATGTTTTGCAGATCTACAGTAACTGCCTTGAATACATTAGTTTGATAACAGTCAAGTTTCCTGGCGTTATGGTGATATTTCTCCAGTGGTAGGTTACGTCCACATTGTTGCAGTAATTCATGATGCAAATGTATTCAGAAAACAATCCAAGTTGCATTCTTCCTCTATTTATAGATGGATTATTTTGAGGCATGGTCTGAATATCAGAGAAAGTTGTTGAAAGATTACTCCCTCCTTAGAGTAGATTCTGCTAAATCCTCTTCTTTCACACCGAGTTTAAAGACACATCTGATGAGGTTAAAAACAGAGCAGCGTGTCTGTGAACAGCTATGGTTGAAGTCCAGGCTTTGGCAGGGCCGAGGCTGGCCTCAATCAGCCGTCCTCTAAAATAAACAGCGATCAGTTAGTGGGTTAGACTTCCTTACACTCATTGACATCTGCGTATAAAAAAACAGCAGAGAGATTAACATTAACACAGAAAATTGGCGAGATGAGAACAGACAATGAGTAGGCTGTTGGAAAACATCATGCTGGCATTGGTACCTGGAGTGAAGCAGAGAGAGATTTGTTCTCCAGCTCTGTGGGTTTGAGCTGTTTGGATTGGGAGAGATTATGAGTGACTTGTATGTCATCAAAATGCAGATGATGAATCGAAGGGAAAACCTGTCTTTGTTTGTTCAACAGATTTGGCTTCTCCTCACTCTCTTCTCTATACTGTAAGTCAGAATGAAAGGACTCATGCTGGGATTGTCAAAAAGAAAAGCTCTTCCCACTGTAAACACTGTCAGATGTTTTGATTCACTAAACACAAGAAAATAGAAAGCCATGTCATAATCGTAAAAATAAAAAGAATTATGAGAGAAAGTGTTTCCCAACATTTGCATACAATACAACCATTTTGAATGACACCAGAATGATTTCTGAATATGGTGTATAAGAGGGATACATCAAACAAATATGTTAGTTTAAGATTCACAGTACAGGTTTATTTTGACTAAAGGACCAATATTTAAGGCTGGGCTTGAAAATGGGATAGGGAGAGATGGGATAAGATGCAGGAAGGGAAGGGAAGGTTAGGGTTAGGGGTTAGGGGTTAGGGGCCGGTTCTTCAGGCAAGCCATCCACCAACGATCAGGCAAGCCGTCCACCAACAATCTCAAGGAACTCTGGAGCTCAGGAGCTCCCAAGAAAAGATGTGGTTAGTAACTGCAATGCAGAGTATAGAGACAGATCTGTCTCAAAAAAGAATAAATGACTCTCTTCAGAAAATATTTTTCAATGCACATACATTTTTTTGTCTTTAATAAATGTAGAAAAACAAATCATCATCTTCTCTGAAGCTGGCCTGTGGGGTCCCTCAGGGGTCTTTCCTTGGACCACTTCTCTTCTCCCTCTACATGCTATCCCTGGGACATATCATCCACAGCTACAATTTGAGTTTCCACTCATATGCCGATGATACCCAGCTGTATCTGTCTTTTAATCCCAATGACTGATGATGAGACCTGAATTGCTGGATGGATCCAAATTTCCTACAGCTGAACCTTGATATAACGGAGGTTATCATTATTATCAGCAAAAGTAGCGACCCAAAATATAAGTGCCAACTATAAAATTCTTGGTGTCATCTTTAACGAGAACCTCAGTCTCTCAAGCTGCATGTCAACCACGTTGTGCAGTCTTTATTTATGCAGCTCAGGAGACTCCTCAAAGCTGGTAGAAACACTTAGACAGTTAAACGGTACTTGCTTTTGTTTTGAGTCTACACAAGATACAGCTGGTCAAGAACGCAGCAGCCCGACTCCTCACCAAAACTAAAAAGAGAGACCACATCACTCCTGTTTTAGCCTCCCTTCATTAGCTCCCAGTACATTTTAGAGTTGATTTTAAGGGTTTATTTTTCACTTATAAAGCACGTTCTGGACTAGCACCACCTGAGGAGGTCAGACGGGCAAGCTCTGTCCTCTCTGAAATCCCTTTTAAAACACATTCTTATAGATGTGCTTTTAGGGGGTTTGTCTTTTAATCATTAGACAATGCATTTCTTCCAAATTGAGGCAGAATCGTTTATCTTTTTTATCGTTTATGTCTTCATGGTTTTAAATTCTTTAAAAAATGTTTGGTTCAGGAAAAACTTTCAGCATGTTGCACACAGGAAATGCAAGACATGTTAGAAACAGATCCATGAGAGATAGAAACGAAGTGGTGATTACGAGAAGCACCATGACGCAAGATCAGAACTAATATACACACGCACAACTACACTTTCCACCCTTAAATGTTATGAGTTGAAGGTTTATTTCTCTTGATTTGTATCCTCAAGTTTGTAACAGTGAAACAGAACACACACGTTGTAGCATCCAGGACAGCAGAGGCTCTATCATGTTCATCTTTATGATTCTGGGTCTGCTGGCTGGCATCCAGGCACAAGGTAGGAGAAGAACATCATCTTATTATTATAATAATGAGAATAATTATTATTATTATAAAAGGACAAATAACAAAACTTGAAACTTAAAAAAGACTTCTCTGCTCCGTCTAATTTACAGATCAACATGAAGTGACCTCAGGTTTGAATTCTTGATTACAAATAAACATGAGCTTCACTTGCGATACATGATTTTATCAGTTTGTGTGTTTGTATCTGTAATAAATGTAATCTAAGTGATGACATATTAAGAAAGAGGGACAGATTTTAAAGAATTTGCATGAAGGAATGACAAAGTGGCAAACCTTTATTACAGTAAATGTTTCAGTGTCTTTGTATATATTTATAAAAGTTTGAGACTTAAAACAGTTTCACTCGAAAAGCACGCTGATGAAGCTTCAATGTTTTTAAAAAGAACCTGGTTCTCTAAAACAAGAGGGGAAAAATGCCTAATTTTATCACTGAGCACAAGATAAGATATCCATAAGACGAGACGAGACAATAATGTATTTGTTTTCACAGCTTTGAGTTCTTACACAGGTGTGAGACGAGACGAGATAAGATAAGAAACTTTATTTATAGAGATATATAGTAGATGGCTCCAAAATTAGAGCAAGAGAACAGTGTAAAAAACACAACAGAGAAATAGATCAATTAAAATATAAAGTGTTAGAGGGATAAATGCAAAGAAACAGTCCCTAACAAAGCAACAATAATAAGTATTCTTCCCGCTCCTTTTCAAACATGTAACTAGATTTTTTTGTTTTCTTACGCACGATTCTTTTATAGGTTTATTTGTTTTGTTTTTTTAATTAAAAAAAAAGAAAATACATGTTCAAAATAGAGACTTCAATCAATCAATACAAGTATGCATAATTTATTATATATAATTAAGAATAAAATATGATATACAAATGTATTAATGTGAATGTAACTACAACATTCATTCCTGTTTTAGGTTTGTATTTTTAATCTTCAGTCAGGTGATCATTTTCTGTGTTTGTCAAGAACTTTAAGATACAAGTAAACAAGTGAAACATTGTTAACATGGAAATATTGATTGAACTTTTTTTTAAGAGAACACATGATTTTTATTTCTCTTCTCTCTGCAGTGACTCCTGTGTTTGTGCAGACAGGAACAGATTTACTTCTGGAAGTGAAGAAACCTGTTGTTCTGAAGGAGGCAGATTTATTTGCATGGAGTGTCAATCACAGTGTTCATGTTGTGAGACTAGCTCATGGTGGTAAACCAACCATTTTTCCAAATTATAAATCTAGAGCAGAATTTTCTGCACAAAATCACTCTCTACTGTTAAAGAACGTACAAAAGAGGGACAGTGGAGTTTACAGAGCGCGTGTTTTTGCTGAGAATGCCATCCCTGTAGCTGAATACAGCGTCACAGTTCTGGGTACGTTTCTTTAATTTGAAAATGTTGATACAAAGTCGTTCCCTGTTTTAAAAAAAGTCATCACACTTGCTTTGCTTCCTGCAGATCCAGTGTCTGGAGTGAAGCTGACAGTGAAACCCTGCAGCTCAGACTCCACTAAGGTCACAGTGATCTGCAGCACTGAGGACTCTCTCATCAGCAGCACGTTCACATGTGACAACCAAACCTGCTCTCACGAGGGAGGAGAGCGAGCAGAGATCATCACACCTGGTGCTTCTCTGGACGTCTACCTGGAGAACGGCTCAGTCATCTGTAACCATAGCAACCAGGTCAGCTCTACAAGGGACATCCAAAAGATTGAAGATCTTTGTGTGAAGCCCATCGGTAAGAGTTAAAAACTACAATTTGATGCTAATGAACACTGTTGATTGTAGCCTAAATAAAAAACAACACAGTAAAAACATTTTTTTGGTGAAACAATATGATTTTTTCTCCAGATTTTTTTATGGTGTTTCAGCTTTTGGCAGGTGATCAAATATATTATTAATATTGCAAGTAATAATTGCCTAGGAGACAGAAATAAGGTCACGATTAAAGACCATCCAATGTTGACATTTTCATGGCCCAATTTGTAATGCAGAGTTATCTCAGTCCATGTTCTCTTTTAATAAACAGAAATCATTGATTTTCTATATAACTTTGCCATGGCTTAAATATAACTGTTAATAGGCAAGACCATACATTTTCTTTAAAGTTGAAAAGATCACTGACATTTATTCTGCACTATGACTTTAATGGTGTAACTCTGACACCTAGTGTTTAAAACGGGTACTGCAGTCCAAATCCAAAACATTGGAGAGAACTCTTTCTGCGTCCTCCGTAGATGAAGCGATGCATCTAATCCTGTCCTGAAGTTTCTAACAAATCTCCTCCTCTCTTATTGTCGACTCATGTTCTGTTAAACTGTGGCTGGTAAAATGTCAAAGGATCTTTCTGTTTAGATGTAAAGTCAGTATGCAAAAAGAGGAACAACTGACCAGCTGCACCCTGTCCTGTTGTTGAATCATATTCTTGTTGAAGATAGGTTTGCATCACCTTTCTAATGAAACAATGTTTTTTTTTTTTTGGTCCAGAGATATCTGGGGTTGGTTTCTCTATCTACAGGCTGAAGATATACGTGGTCTCGATCGGTCTGGTCATCATGATGTGTGCCGTCATCAGTGTTCATGTCGTAGAGAAGCTTAAGAAGAAAAAATTAACAACCACCTCTCCCCCAACAATCCTCTGTGGAGAGTTTGACCACTAGTAGCACAATGGAGCTTCTTGTTTTCTTTTCTTTTTTTGACTGAACATATGTGACCTTGTTGTGTTTAAGCTGTGTGTATGTGAGTCTGCAGGGGGCACGGTGGTATATACACACTTATTTCACAGACTTCATGCTATTCCACTGATGGACTGTTGGTGGCGGTAAAACACAGAGAAATGTAGTTTGAGGAGGCAGAGGAAGAATATCAGCAAACATGGATGCAAATAATGAAGAGAGTAAAAATACCTGTACAATTCTGCTTTGACTTCTAAAGTTTATTAGGATAGAAGTGACTCTACAACGCTGGTTCAGTTTCATGTAGAACAACTTAGAGACAGTAATACATGCTTTTATTTCCTCTCGTTTAGATTACTGTAACTCTCAGTACACATGTCTATATCAACAGAGTCTACACAAGTTACAGCTGGTCCAGAACGCAGCAGCCCGACTCCTCACCAAAACTAAAAAGAGAGACCACATCACTCCTGTTTTAGCCTCCCTTCATTAGCTCCCAGTACATTTTAGAATTGATTTTAAGGGTTTTTTGTTCACTTATAAAGCACGCTCTGAACTAGCACCAAAGTAAATATCTGATCTACTTACATGCCCGGTCGTAACCTGAGGTCATCAATCAGCCAAAGCACTGCTCGCCATTCCACAATCGAGGCTGAGGACCAAAGGTGACCAGGTCTTCTCCATCAGGGACCGCTGAAGTGGCATCATTAGCCCGCCTCATGTTATTGACCCTAACCCACTCACTTTACTAACAGAGTTTTATCAGCTGGAATATGTATTCCTAAAAGACATTTGATCATTTAACAGGAGCCTGGCACGGTGTCTGAACACTTTTCTCCTTCAATGATTCAAGTTTAAGACTATGAAGTGTCTGATGTAACCAGGACAGAGATAATATAAGTTTACAATGGGTGCGTCTTGTGATAGTATCTGAAGGAGATTTAGGAGTCCCCTTAGCTGGAATGTTTAAATTGGGGTGTTGTATAGGAGTATTGCCATATATGGTTGTGTAACTTGATGTTTTTATGACCCATGACGGGAAAACAGATGTTTAGATGCATATAAGCAATTGTCTCTGTCTGTTCGACAGAGATCATTATTGGCTTCTTGATCCTCCTGGTCAGACGTGACCAGTGATTCTGTTTCTTGCTTAAATAAAATTATACTCTTTGAAAGCAAGTCAGTCTCAACGGCGAATTTCTTCATCATCAAACATATCAACAACAAGGAAATCCACATCAAATACAACATTTTTCATAGTTTGGTTTCAATCCAGATAAAGAGGCAAAACAATTTAGCTCAACAACAAAACTCCTTTTCATTATTACCATTTGTGGAACTCGTGTTGGTTAATCTCCCACTATTTTTTATTATTGATTTTTTTAATCATTCACTTCCTCACATTTCTCTTCTATTTGATTTTATTTTCATTGTGTAAAGCACTTTGTAACCTTGTTTTGAAAAGTGCCAGATAAATTAAGTGTTATTAAAAAGTATGATCAGGTCAAATAAATGAGTTACTCATGCATCTGCTTGTTCTGTTTTCATTAAATGTGTTTGTTTTCAGATGGAACTCTAAAAGTTCAGTCTTCTTTATGTTGCACACAGGAAATGCACAACATGTTAAATCCAGACCAACGTGAGAGAACAAAGGAGTGGTTTTAACCACATTGATAGAGAAGCAACAAGACGTAAATTCTGAACTAATACACGGACATAACTACACTTTCCACCCTTCAATGTTGTGAGTTGAAGGTTTATTTCTCTTGATTTGAATCCTAAAGTTGGATCCTTTTTTCCTTTCAAATGTCTCAAAAACACAAAATGAAACAATGACCTCTGAAGGGAGCAAAGAAAACAAGTTACAGTGCTGATTGTTGTACTTCTATATGGCAGACAGTGTGAGAGAGCGAACGAAAGGATCGAACCAGGTTGCAGATTTCTCAGTTGTAACAGAAATGTATTCATGCTGGCCACATGCAAACAAAATAATAATGTCCTCTGCAGACAAGAAAAAGGAGAAGTTAGGCAAACAGAAAAACTGACTCTCCTCACAGCGTTCTCAAAAGTGAAACACATCAACCAGTCTGCTGCTCTCACACACATTTAATATCCTGTGACCTGTTCTCTTGGGCCAATCAGAGAGGAGCTCAGTGACAGATTGACTGAAGATGTGATCTATCTCACCTCCCCTGTAGTGAATCGAGTATGATTGAACAAAGGAAAAGATCAAGTTCAATTCATGAATTAGATTTAGTAATTTCAGAGTCATATTAACAAAGTACATTAAGAGAACTAAATCATTTATATTTTTCTTCATAAACACTGACTCTCGAGTGAGAGGTTCACCTTCCTCTCGGCGTAGACATCAACATTTATCAAAAATAATCTACAACAGGATTTGATCAACCATACTAAAGTCCACTTGTTTATAATCTTTCATCCATTTTGACCTCAGGACCTACAGTAACAAACTCTACACATCAAGAGAAATGAAATGGAGCTCAGAGAGAAGATAAAAAAAAAGGCTGACATCCTCAAAACATTTCCTCACTGTCAGTGTTTGTGGGTTTGACAGAAGAAGTAACACCTCGACAAGACTCGCTCTAACCCTGTGGTGTGTTTGTAACAGTGAAACAGAACACACACGTTGTAGCATCCAGAACAACAGAGGCTCTATCATGTTCATCTTTATGATTCTGGGTCTGCTGGCTGGCATCCAGGCACAAGGTAGGAGAAGAACATCATCTTATTATTATGATAATGAGAATAATTATTACTTTTAATTTGTGGGTAAAAGGACAAATAACAAAACTAAAAGTTAAATCATGTGATCATCTCCTGTAACTACAGACAGATTAAGGGGGAAACTATTTAATTGAAACTAAATAAACAATTCAATTATTCAGTACTCAATTTTTTTAACAATATTTAACATTTCACTAGTTGAGGGTATAATCTCACTTTTTATTAGAGAACAGGAATGAGTCTTTTCAAAAGGAAATAATTTCACTATTTTATTTAATTTAAGACAACTCAGATTTATTTTGGAAGTTTTTATGTTCGGTAAACATAATACTGCAAGAGTGATGCAAACAATGTAATATATTATAAAAAGATGTAAGCTAACTGTTTTCCCGGCCACTTGAAAAAGACTTCTCTGCTCCGTCTAATTTACAGATCAACATGAAGTGACCTCAGGTTTGAATTCATGATTACAAATAAATATGAGCTTCACTTGCGATACATGATTTTATCAGTTTGTGTGTTTGTATCTGTAATAAATGTAATCTAAGTGATGACATATTAAGAAAGAGGGACAGATTTTAAAGAATTTGCATGAAGGAATGACAAAGTGGAAAACCTTTATTACAGTAAATGTTTCAGTGTCTTTGTATAAATGTATAAAAGTTTGAGACTTAAAACAGTTTCACGCTAAAAGCACGCTGATGAAGCTTCAATGTTTTAAAAAGAACCTGGTTCTCTGAAATAAGAGGAAAAAAATGTCTAATTTTATCACTGAGCACAAGATAAGATATCCATAAGACGAGACGAGACAATAATGTATTTGTTTTCACAGCTTTGAGTTCTTACACAGGTGTGAGACGAGACAAGATAAGATAAGAAACTTTACTTATAGGGATATATAGTAGATGGCTCCAAAATTAGAGCAAGAGAACAGTGTAAAAAACACAACAGAGAAATAGATCAATTAAAATATAAAGTGTTAGAGGGATAAATGCAAAGAGACAGTCCCTAACAAAGCAACAATAATAAGTATTCTTCCTGCTCCTTTTCAAACAAAATAAAGACTTCAAACAATCAATACAAGTATGCATAGTTTATTATATATAATTAATAATAAAACATATGATATACAAATGTATTAATGTGAATGTAAGCACAACATTCATTCCTGTTTTAGGTTTGTGTTTTTAACCTTCAGTCAGGTGATCATTCTCTGTGTTTGTCAAGAACTTTAAAATACAAGTAAACAAGTGAAACATTGTTAACATGGAAATATTGATTCAATTTTTTTTTTAACCAAACACATGATTTTTATTTCTCTTCTCTCTGCAGGGACTCCTGTGTTTGTGCAGACAGGAACAGATTTACTTCTGGAAGTGCAGGAACCTGTTGTTCTGGAGAGGTTAAATGTTTTAACATGGAGAGTCAATGGCAGTGTTAATGTTGTGAGACTAATTTATGATATTGAAACAGTGGTTTCAGAAAGTTATAAATCAAGAGCAGAATTTTCTGCACAAAATCACTCTCTACTGTTAAAGAACGTACAAAAGAGGGACAGTGGAGTTTACAGAGCGCGTGTTGCTGACAAAGAAATCACTGTAGCTGAATACAGCGTCACAGTTCTGGGTACGTTTCTTTAATTTGAAAATGTTGATACAGAGTCGTTCCCTGTTTTAAAAAAAGTCATCACATTTGCTTTGCTTCCTGCAGATCCAGTGTCTGGAGTGAAGCTGACAGTGAAACCCTGCAGCTCAGACTCCACTAAGGTCACAGTGATCTGCAGCACTGAGGACTCTCTCATCAACAACACGTTCACATGTGACACACAAACCTGCTCTCACGAGGGAGGAGAGCGAGCAGAGATCATCACACCTGGTGCTTCTCTGGACGTCTACCTGGAGAACGGCTCAGTCATCTGTAACCATAGCAACCAGGTCAGCTCTACAAGGGACATCCAAAAGATTGAAGATCTTTGTGTGAAGCCCATCGGTAAGAGTTAAAAACTACAATTTGATGCTAATGAACACTGTTGATTGTAGCCTAAATAAAAAACAACACAGTAAAAACATTTTTTTGGTGAAACAATATGATTTTTTCTCCAGATTTTTTTATGGTGTTTCAGCTTTTGGCAGGTGATCAAATATATTATTAATATTGCAAGTAATAATTGCCTAGGAGACAGAAATAAGGTCACGATTAAAGACCATCCAATGTTGACATTTTCATGGCCCAATTTGTAATGCAGAGTTATCTCAGTCCATGTTCTCTTTTAATAAACAGAAATCATTGATTTTCTATATAAATTTGCCATGGCTTAAATATAACTGTTAATAGGCAAGACCATACATTTTCTTTAAAGTTGAAAAGATCACTGACATTTATTCTGCACTATGACTTTAATGGTGTAATATGTAGCTCTGACACCTAGTGTTTAAAACGGGTACTGCAGTCCAAATCCAAAACATTGGAGAGAACTCTTTCTGCGTCCTCCGTAGATGAAGCGATGCATCTAATCCTGTCCTGAAGTTTCTAACAAATCTCCTCCTCTCTTATTGTCGACTCATGTTCTGTTAAACTGTGGCTGGTAAAATGTCAAAGGATCTTCCTGTTTAGATGTAAAGTCAGTATGCAAAAAGAGGAACAACTGACCTGCTGCACCCTGTCCTGTTGTTGAATCACATTCTTGTTGAAGATCGGTTTGCGTCACTTTTCTAATGAAACAATGTTTTTTTTTTTTGGTCCAGAGATATCTGGGGTTGGTTTCTCTATCTACAGGCTGAGGATATACGTGGTCTCGATCGGTCTGGTCATCATGATGTGTGCCGTCATCAGTGTTCACGTCGTAGAGAAGCTTAAGAAGAAAAAATTAACAACCACCTCTCCCCCAACAATCCTCTGTGGAGAGTTTGACCACTAGTAGCACAATGGAGCTTCTTGTTTTCTTTTCTTTTTTTTGACTGAACATGTGTGACCTTGTTGTGTTTAAGCTGTGTGTATGTGAGTCTGCAGGGGGCACGGTGGTATATACACACTTATTTCACAGACTTCATGCTATTCCACTGATGGACTGTTGGTGGCGGTAAAACACAGAGAAATGTAGTTTGAGGAGGCAGAGGAAGAATATCAGCAAACATGGATGCAAATAATGAAGAGAGTAAAAATACCTGTACAATTCTGCTTTGACTTCTAAAGTTTATTAGGACAGAAGTGACTCTACAACGCTGGTTCAGTTTCATGTAGAACAACTTAGAGACAGTAATACATGCTTTTATTTCCTCTCGTTTAGATTACTGTAACTCTCAGTACACATGTCTATATCAACAGAGTCTACACAAGTTACAGCTGGTCCAGAACGCAGCAGCCCGACTCCTCACCAAAACTAAAAAGAGAGACCACATCACTCCTGTTTTAGCCTCCCTTCATTAGCTCCCAGTACATTTTAGAATTGATTTTAAGGGTTTTTTGTTCACTTATAAAGCACGCTCTGGACTAGCACCAAAGTAAATATCTGATCTACTTACATGCCCGGTCGTAACCTGAGGTCATCAATCAGCCAAAGCACTGCTCGCCATTCCACAATCGAGGCTGAGGACCGAAGGTGACCAGGTCTTCTCCATCAGGGACCGCTGAAGTGACGTCATTAGACCGCCTCATGTTATTGACCCTAACCCACTCACTTTACTAACAGAGTTTTATCAGCTGGAATATGTATTCCTAAAAGACATTTGATCATTTAACAGGAGCCTGGCACGGTGTCTGAACACTTTTTTCCTTCAATGATTCAAGTTTAAGAATACAACAATTTTCATAGTTTGGTTTCAATCCAGATAAAGAGGCAAAACAATTTAGCTCAACAACAAAACTCCTTTTCATTATTACCATTTGTGGAACTCGTGTTGGTTAATCTCCCACTATTTTTTATTATTTCTTTTTTTAATCATTCGCTTCCTCACATTTCTCTTCTATTTGATTTTATTTTCATTGTGTAAAGCACTTTGTAACCTTGTTTTGAAAAGTGCCAGATAAATTAAGTGTTATTAAAAAGTATGATCAGGTCAAATAAATGAGTTACTCATGCATCTGCTTGTTCTGTTTTCATTAAATGTGTTTGTTTTCAGATGGAACTCTAAAAGTTCAGTCTTCTTTATGTTGCACACAGGAAATGCACAACATGTTAAATATAGACCAACGAGAGAGAACAAAGGAGTGGTTTTAACCACATTGATAGAGAAGCAACAAGACGTAAATTCTGAACTAATACACGGACATAACTACACTTTCCACCCTTCAATGTCATGAGTTGAAGGTTTATTTCTCTTGATTTGAATCCTCAAGTTGGATCCTTTTTTCCTTTCAAATGTCTCAAAAACACAAGATGAAACAATGACCTCTGAAGGGAGCAAAGAAAAACAAGTTACAGTGCTGATTGTTGTACTTCTATATGGCAGACAGTGTGAGACAGCAGACAGCTTTCTCAAACGTGACAAACATCAACCAGTCTGCTGATCTCACATTTAATATTCTGTTACCTGTTCTCTTGGGCCAATCAGAGAGGAGCTCAGTGCCAGATTGACTGCAGGTGTACTCTATCTCACCTCCCCTGTAGTGAATCGAGTATGATTGAACAAAGGAAAAAAACAAATTAAATTCCTGACTTAGTTTTAGTCTTTTCAGAGTCATTTTAACAAAGTACATTAAGAGATCTAAATCATTTATATTTTTCTACATAAACACTGACTCTCGAGTGAGAGGTTCACCTTCCTCTCGGCGTAGACATCAACATTTATCAAAAATAATCTACATTGTTGGAGACAATGTGCTCCATAACACTGATTTTCATTAAAATCTCTGAAAGAGTCCAACAGGATTTGATCAACCATACTAAAGTCCACTTGTTTATAATCTTTCATCCATTTTGACCTCAGGACCTACAGTAACAAACTCTACACATCAAGAGAAATGAAATGGAGCTCAGAGAGTTAGTTATAAAAAATAGTTCACATCCTCAAAACATTTCTTCACTTTGTGGGTTTGACAGAAGAAGCAACACCTCGACAAGGCTCGCTCTAACCCTGTGGTGTGTTTGTAACAGTGAAACAGAACACACACGTTGTGGCATCCAGAACAACAGAGGCTCTATCATGTTCATCTTTATGATTCTGGGTCTGCTGGCTGGCATCCAGGCACAAGGTAGGAGAAGAACATCATCTTATTATTATAATAATGAGAATAATTATTACTTTTAATTTGTGGGGAAAAGGACAAATAACAAAACTAAAAGTTAAATCATGTGATCATCTCCTGTAACTACAGACAGATTAGGGGGAAACTATTTAATTGTAACAAAATAAACAATTCAATTATTCAGTATTCAATATTTTACATTTCATTAGTTGAGGGTATTTAGGGTATTAACTTTTTAGGTATTAAGTCTTTTCAAAAGGAAAATACAACGAGGGATTAGGGCCAAGTTCAATTATTATTATTTTTTTTAATTTCAAGATTAAAGTCGTAAATTTACGAGTTTAATCTCGAAAATGTATGAGTTTGAGACCAGCCTGCACAAAATGATGAAAGTAGAACTCTTAAAGTATTTTCCTCTGAAGACAACTTCCTCCAAGGCAGTGTGGTTCTTTCTTCGGAAAAGCCAAAGTTTCTTGCAGTATCTTTTCAGGGTCCTGATATTTTATGACAATGTAAAGATGATGATGTGCCAAAAGCGTGTGTAGTTTCATATCTGCATAAGTGAAGCCCCAACACAACTATTTGTGTCTGTTATCGGTCTGCCTTGTTAAAGTGTCTCATGTGCAGAGCCAGTTTGTCACAGTTCATCATTTTACAGATAAACAAGTTCTTGCAAGTTGAAGTGAAAACTTCTCTTGAACTGTTTTTACCGACTACACAAGGAAGTAGTTTATTTCCTTATTAGTAAAACCTTTCGGACAAGATGCTCCATGTTTGTCATTTGAGAACAGCATGCTGCTGCTCTTCTGATATAGAATAAAATAACAACTTTATTATTTTATTCTTTAAAGACTTAAAGAGTTCTACTTTCATCATTTTTGCGCAGGCTGGTCTCGAATTCGTTAATTTACTAGATTAAACTCGTAAATTTACGACTTTATTCTCGTAAATTTACAATTTTAATCTCGTAAATTTACAACTTTAATCTCGATATTTTATTTTATTATTTTTTTGACGTGGCCCTAATCCTCCGTCGTAGGAAACAGCTTGCAATTTTATTTTGTTTTAGGTAAGACAACAATTTAGATTTATTTTTGATGTTTGATGTTCAGCAGAAATAATACTGCAACAGTCATGCAAACAATGTAGTATATTATAAAAAGATGTAAGCTAGCTGCTTGCGATACATGATTTTATCAGTTTGTGTGTTTGTATCTGTAATAAATGTAATCTAAGTGATGACATATTAAGAAAGAGGGACAGATTTTAAAGAATTTGCATGAAGGAATGACAAAGTGGAAAACCTTTATTACAGTAAATGTTTCAGTGTCTTTGTATATATTTAGAAAAGTTTGAGACTTAAAACAGTTTCACTCTGAAAGCACGCTGATGAAGCTTCAGTGTTTTAAAAAGAACATGGTGCTCTGAAATAAGAGGGGAAAAATGCCTAATTTTATCACTGAGCACAAGATAAGATATCCATAAGACGAGACGAGACAATAATGTATTTGTTTTCACAGCTTTGAGTTCTTACACAGGTGTGAGACGAGACGAGATAAGATAAGAAACTTTACTTATAGGGATATATAGTAGATGGCTCCAAAATTAGAGCAAGAGAACAGTGTAAAAAACACAACAGAGAATTAGATCAATTAAAATATAAAGTGTTAGAGGGATAAATGCAAAGAGACAGTCCCTAACAAAGCAACAATAATAAGTATTCTTCCCGCTCCTTTTCAATCAAAATAAAGACTTCAATCAATCAATACAAGTATGCATAATTTAAAAAACATGATATTATATTATATGTATAATTAGTGATAAAATATATGATATATAAATGTATTAATGTGAACTTAAGTCCAACATTCATTCCTGTTTTAGGTTTGTATTTTTAACCTTCAGTCAGGTGATCATTTTCTGTGTTTGTGAAGAACTTTAAAATACAAGTAAACAAGTGAAACATTGTTAACATGGAAATATTGATCAAAGTGTTCTTTTAACC
>NC_089198.1:10483013-10535513 GCF_963930695.1 Labrus bergylta
AGCTGAATACAGTGTCACAGTTCTGGGTACGTTTCTTTAATTTGAAAATGTTGATACAGAGTCGTTCCCTGTTTTAAAAAAAGTCATCACACTTGCTTTGCTTCCTGCAGATCCAGTGTCTGGAGTGAAGCTGACAGTGAAACTCTGCAGCTCAGACTCCACTAACGTCACAGTGATCTGCAGCACTGAGGACTCTCTCATCAACAGCACGTTCACATGTGACACACAAACCTGCTCTCACGAGGGAGGAGAGCGAGCAGAGATCATCACACCTGGTGCTTCTCTGGACGTCTACCTGGAGAACGGCTCAGTCATCTGTAACCATAGCAACCAGGTCAGCTCTACCAGGGACATCCAACAGATTGAAGACTTTTGTAGAAAGCCTGAAGGTAAGAGTTAAAAACTACAATTTGATGCTAATATAATAAACACTGTTGATTGTAGCCTAAATAGAAAACAACAGAGTAATCACATTTTTTTGATGAAACAATATGATTTTTTCTCCAGATTTTTTTTATAAAACAATAATAAAATATATTATTAATATTGCAAGTAATAATTGCCTAGGAGACAGAAATAAGGTCACGATTAAAGACCATCCAATGTTGACATTTTCGTGGCCCAATTTGTAATGCAGAGTTATCTCAGTCCATGTTCTCTTTTAATAAACAGAAATCATTGATTTTCTATATAAATTTGCCATGGCTTAAATATAACTGTTAATAGGCAAGACCATACATTTTTGAAAAGAAGTTGAAAAGATCACTGACATTTATTCTCCACTATGACTTTAATGGTGCAATATGTAGCTCTGACACCTAGTGTTTAAAACGGGTACTGCAGTCCAAATCCAAAACATTGGAGAGAACTCTTTCTGCGTCCTCCGTAGATGAAGCGATGCATCTAATCCTGTCCTGAAGTTTCTAACAAATCTCCTCCTCTCTTATTGTCGACTCATGTTCTGTTAAACTGTGGCTGGTAAAATGTCAAAGGATCTTCCTGTTTAGATGTAAAGTCAGTATGCAAAAAGAGGAACAACTGACCTGTTGCACCCTGTCCTGTTGTTGAATCACATTCTTGTTAAAGATCGGTTTGCATCACCTTTCTAATGAAACAATGTTTTTTTTTGGTCCAGAGATATCTGGGGTTGGTTTCTCTATCTACAGGCTGAAGATATACGTGGTCTCGATCGGTCTGGTCATCATGATGTGTGCCGTCATCAGTGTTCACGTCGTAGAGAAGCTTAAGAAGAAAAGATAAACAACCACCTCTCCCCCAACAATCCTCTGTGGAGAGTTTGACCACTAGTAGCACAATGGAGCGACTTGTTTTCTTTTTCTTTTTTTGACTGAACATGTGTGACCTTGTTGTGTTTAAGCTGTGTGTATGTGAGTCTGCAGGGGGCACGGTGGTATATACACACTTATTTCACAGACTTCATGCTATTCCACTGATGGACTGTTGGTGGCGGTAAAACACAGAGAAATGTAGTTTGAGGAGGCAGAGGAAGAATATCAGCAAACATGGATGCAAATAATGAAGAGAGTAAAAATACCTGTACAATTCTGCTTTGACTTCTAAAGTTTATTAGGATAGAAGTGACTCAGCACTTTTGTAAAGCTTCATAGACATATTATAAATACCTTTTTTTATCAATAAAACTTATGTAAATAAAGCAAAGGCATTGTTTCTTTACTATACACACAGTTCATCCATCACACAATGCTATCATTTCCCTCCATCCATTATTCGGGGTCGCGGGCGGGGGGGCTGGAGCCGATCCCCGCTGTCATTGGCTGAGAGGCGGGGTAAACCCTGGACTGTTCCCAGTTAATCACAGGGCAAAATGATTTCATATCTTGAATTAAATTGTTTACCTTGGCCTCTTGTGAATAAATTCATTGATCAGAGTTGATGTAAAACGGTTTTTGAGGATGTTGTCTGTAGAAAAACATAAAATGCAGTATTTGTAATGTCTTTGGTCCTATTTATAATATTATTAATGATAATTATAAAATATTAATCAATGATATTTCACAGTATTTGTCCAAGCATCATATTGGACCCTCAGTAATAAACTCTCACTCTATAATATGATGTGAAGCCTCCTTTCTGGACCTTCAGTAATAACAAAAGCATTGTAAATATATTGTACTCGTCGGTATATTGGATGGATAATGGCTAATAGGTGAGAGAGTTTGATGTGTTTGGTGTTAATTCACTTGTTTTATTGTTTCTTTTTGCTGACATGAAGTTCAGTGTGAAGCAGTAAACTTATTCACTCATTCTTTAAATGTCTGTTAAAGCTCCTGTGAGGAGTTATTAACTGGTTATGTAACAGACTGAGATTAATACTGAAGCCTCTTTATGAGCTACACAAGCTGAGGAGATCATCATGGACAAGTCACTATGGAGGAGGTGTCAGGCCAAACTTACCTTTTTTACATTCTGCATGATAAAGGTTCATGTTGAGTGATACATTTGCTTTAAAATAAAAGCTGGATGAGATTTCTTTTATTTTATTTTATCCACAAGGTGCTTTAAAGTTGACACAAAACAGAAGATCCTCACTGAAGCTTTAAATTAAAAAGGCTTTATTCACATTAAGGTTTAAAGAAACATTTGATAAGAAGCATCAAGATGATCAAATATTAGCAAAAACACAAATTAGCAATAAAACTATGTAAAAAAAATAGATTGTAACATTTGAAATATATGCAGTAAATTAATTTAAAAAAATAAAATATCTACATCAAAACAGTTCTATTGTATGTGTCACCTGATTGTTAACAGCAAAGGTGTCTCCATATAGCATGTGACATAAATGATCTCTATAAACATATAATTTATGATGTTGCAGGTGAGAGGCTCAAATGTCTGCAACAAAACAGTTCTTGTTTCGGTCTGAAGTCCAAATGGTATTATTCATCAGCAGATTGAAATGTAAAATGTAAAATGTATTGAATCATCTTGTTTACGATTCAGGTCCAACATAAAAAAACAAACAATACAAGAGACATTCAACAACACATACAAACACACTCATACATCAACCCACCAGGGCATTAATCCTGTATTGCCACTCCGCCCACACAATGTAAACAGCCACGAGATTTCACATCACATATTAACTAATAACATTGTAAGTATTGACACTAATGATGGTAATTACAAAGATTACTGTACAATCAGAAGCAGAAAAGGTATGAAAAGAGTTAATTGTTCACAGGTTATCTGGCAAATGATTCCAGTCAGAAGGTGATTGTTGTTATAATTCATAATAAAATCAGCAATCTGACTGTAGTTTGGTCTTTTAACTTCATTGCATGACTCGAGTAGCTAGTCAACGACCGACGCACAGAAAAAGAAGACGCAGTCAGAAGTCCTTCACTGATACTAAACTAAACTAAACTAAAGTGGTCATTCCACACAGAGAAGTGTGTTGAAGACATCATAGTGAACTGTTTCAGGACTTTGGAAGTTTTTCTACCGTTGCATACAGGCTCTCTGGCTGAGCGTTGTCTCTGGGCTGAGTGGGTGCTTCAGAGACGATGGGAGGCACGAACAAGGAGTAGATGGAGGGTGGAGGACCAGCGGGGGCATCATTTGTTGGTCTCTGCTGCAGAGGGAGGTCTGTATTCACTTTAACACACAACATAAGAATGGTTATTTTGCTATTTGATATGCGATTTTCAAATTGGGCTATTATAATGTATTAGCACTGAAATGAAAAACAGCCAATGAACTCCTTAACAGACATATAATCCTTCATATTAAGTGAGAAGATAAAAACTGTTGTTTCAGTCCAGACTTCTTGAAAAGCATGTTAGTACAATTTATCACAGAAAGCTACTGCTACATTATTTGTCCGATTTGTGACTGAGAAAACATCCCACAAAGACTCAGTTACAGTCAGGTCATTAAAGGGATACTTCACCCATTTGCATTAATCTTTGTATCATTAGAAACCTGGTAGTGTTTTTGAATGGCCGTGCATCCGCCCTCATTTTCCCCTGAGATGGGAAATCTTTGTATTTCTGAGTCTGAAAAGAAGTTTCCAGTGACGCAACATGACGATTTTTGTGTCACTGGAAGCTGCTAGCGGTGTGAAACTACAACGCTAGTTCCTCATATTTTCGACCACTGAAGCTACAGACCAATCACAGATCAGTGGGTGGGAACTCACTCCCAGAATCGAAACTTAACGTCCGCCATATTGCTTGGAAGCTATGCTAACAGGCTCTATGGAGAAAGCTGATAATGGCGAGAAAATACAAATATAGCGGCGAGACGGCTGCTGCAGACAGACCGGTCTTGTGTTTTGGCTGCTGCGGCCGCCACTGGCCGCAGGGTATACCGAGACATAATGCCTGCCTGTCGGCGGCGGTGAGGACGAGGACCCCGGGCCGGCTCGAGTTGGGGTGGACTGGTAGTGTCGGTGCTCTCACTGTTTGCCTATGGACACAGACATAGAGTCTGTTTTCTGTCAGGAATTTCCAAGATCAATTCTGGAAGAAATCTCTGAATCAGTTGAGGAAATGGTCTTATGTGTTGAAGTAAATATGTCTGTAAATGTTTTTATTACTTTATTTCTACTGCTATACTGTATGTTTTGGAGAAACTGTATCGATCGAATTTCCCTCTGGGATTAATAAAGTATTTCTGATTCTGAACTAGAGGACCTTAGTGGGCGTGGCCTGTGGTGCTGTGCATTCTGGGATTTGGTGTCTTTCATCCACATGAGCCAAAAAGTCACTTTCTGCCTTTTCTCGGCCAAGAAGGCACCAACTTCAAAATGTATTTCACATTTCTACAACATATATGACCCAATGTCAATACAGATTCATGTTTCAACGGGTGAAGCATCCCTTTAAGTTCTGTGACTGAATTTGCTGGTTTGATGTCGAGCAGAAAGCTATTCGGTTCAACATGCAACACAGAACCACAACACCCCATAACTTCAAAGGTTTAATACATTTACAACTGTTGGGAAGAAGTCGTCATGGATCTAGAAATGAGCTGTGGTTTTTTACATCAGTTCTCAATCATTAATTTGTTTAAGAATTTCTTCACTTCTGACTAATTTGGGAAATTGGTATTAAAAAATATTCCTCCTTACCTGAGGATCTTCATAGACTGTATTTTCCATGTTCTCTGCTTTATCTGCAGATCAGTCATAAAGAAACATGTTGAAACTACATTAACATTACTGGAGCTGATTCTTTTCTGGATTTATTTTGTGTGATTTTGAGAGTCACTTTTCTACATTGAAAAATGTATTCTGTTAATTTATTAATAGTAATGAATGCAATCAAAATGCATAAACATTTTATAATGGGGCCTCAGTTTAATAGTTTGTAAATGATAAACAGTTTTGAATTGCCATCCTCAAATATTGTAAATTCATGTGAATTTAAAAGTTCTTTACATATGATTTATTTTGTTAACATTGTAAATTGTTTATTTATTCTAACTCTAAGGTGTGGCTTCTAAGTGTAACTGCTGCGCTGTCTTTATCAGATCGCCCTGATAAGAGGATTCACTCATCAGGGACGTCTTTTGAATGATAATAAAAACATCAACACAGGGGAGAAGAACGTACTCATCTAAAGGGTAAATTCAGTTTGATGTCAACAATAAGGATTTTCTGATTTCACATTTAAATTCAGTTTAAATGCAAACTTAACTTACTTTGTTTTCTCCTTCGATGATAAATACATCGTACAGCCAAAACAACACCAAGAGATAAGACGATGGCTACAACAATCGGTGTAACATTATTTTGGCTGCCTTTCGATGCTGTAAAGAAAAAAGAAAGCCAGATTAGAAATTCATACTTGGCTGAACTCTTGCAGCATACCTGAGAGTGAACTATAACCACTCAATCTCACAGACCTGATCTGTAGTAAAATATGAAATTGGTCTAATCAACCCTGAATGGATGCTGCCCTAAAGTCACAATTTTAAACTACATGGAAGGATAGTCACCTCCTGGTTTTAAGGATCACCTTAGACATTTCTGACATTGTGTTTCTTTAAATAGATTGTTATCTCCTTTGGTGACCTGTTGTTACTGGCATGTAAATGTAACTCTTTACTTTGTCTTGACTTCTTTTAATAAGACTCTAAAGGCTGTGTGACTGAATTGACCATCAGGGATTAATAACACATCTGAATCTCATAAAATCAATTTCATTGACAGTTTTTATCTTTTAAACCATTAATTCTAGCCCATTTATATGTCAAATAATCTCTGCTTCGTTTAATTTTTGTCGGAAAATTAAAACTATTTTGTCTCAAATGATATGGTTCAACTCCAATATATGAATTAGTCAGTTACCTATCTCCTGGGAGATGTTTGTTGAAAATGGCATTATCTTTATAAATTATATAATTCATTTAAATGGAAAAATCTATTCATGTAAAATGTATTGTGAATTATTTGGAATAATTTGAAATAAATACCATCAGTTAGTATTTGCGATTCCTTTGGCTTGGAGGAAAACAATTAAAAGTACTGAAAGAAAGATATTGGTCTGTAGACCTCTGAACAAATGTATTTGTGGCTTAAAGGGAAAAATGAGAAATCATTTAATGCATACGTTTTTCTTGAAGGGAAAATGATTTACATTATATATCCAACAAATTTCAAACCTATTTGAGGGGATATTTGATACCCCTTTGCCATGGAGACAGGTGAATACTTTAACTTCTAGATACTAAATCACAATACTTAAAATTCTATACAACATCTTGCCTACAAGAAAAATGCTCTCAGAATGGAGTTTAGGATCCAAACTGTCGCTTCTGTACATCTGAATCTGAAGACCTGCTGCATCTTTTTTGGTTTTGATCACATGTGGGGATTTTCTGTATGTGTGACACTGAAAAAATGTCGAGCTCTTTATTCAGTATCGCTAACAATGAGCCCTCAAACAATAATTATTTGTGAATTAAAAATTGGATGTTCAAGTATTTTAATACAGTTATTTTGTTGGGTAAGAGATTTATTTTTGAATTGAAAGGGAAAGAACGTTTGACGTTCACTAATGCTCTCTTTTTTTAACATTATTTTAGGTAAGAGGGCGTTATCACAGAGAGGGAACAATGAATGACACAAATGAGATGGATCGCACTGAGGCCATGTTTAGAAGAATGATGAACATGGTGACTGGTTTTGTTTTGTTCGTGTGGTTTTTGTTGATGGTCTGTCATGTGTAAGTATAATGTTTGTATATTGTGTGTATTCTTTTAATGTTTTACGTAAAAAATAAAAACTAGTTTTATTGTTTTTAAACCCAATTGATTGACAAGCTAGCACTGATTAGTCTTTAATCATGGCAATGTTTCTGCGACAGTTATTTCATCAAAATGTATGAAAAAATGATCTTCTACCAAAACAGCTGAAACACAATGGAGAATATTTCTATCACTGTTTCATCAAAAGAGAAATAAGTATCTGTATGTTTTTATTCAGGCTACAATCCACACTGTTCATTTGCATCAAATTGTAGTTATTAACTCTTACCTTCAGGCTTTTTACAAAGATCTTCAATCTTTTGGATGTCCCTTGTAGAGCTGACCTGGTTGCTATGGTTACAGATGACTGAACCGTTCTTCAGGTAGACGTCCAGAGAAGCACCAGGTGTGATGATCTCTGCTCGCTCTCCTCCCTCGTGAGAGCAGGTTTGTGTGTCACATGTGAACGTGCTGCTGATGAGAGAGTCCTCAGTGCTGCAGATCACTGTGACGTTAGTGGAGTCTGAGCTGCAGAGTTTCACTGTCAGCTTCACTCCAGACACTGGATCTGCAGGAAGCAAAGCAAGTGTGATGACTTTTTTTAAAACAGGAAACGACTTTGTATCAACATTTTCAAATTAAAGAAACATACCCAGAACTGTGAAGCTGTATTCAGCTACAGTGATGTCTTTGTCAGCAGAAACACGTGCTCTGTAAACTCCACTGTCCCTCTTTTGTACGTTCTTTAACAGTAGAGAGTGATTTTGTGCAGAAAATTCTGCTCTAGATTTATAATTTGGGGATATGGTTGGTTTACCACCATGAACTAGTCTCAAAACATTAACACTGCCAACAGTCCATGTAAATAAATCTCCCTCCTTCAGATCAACAGGTTCCTTCACATCCAGAAGTAAATCTGTTCCTGTCTGCACAAACACAGGAGTCACTGCAGAGAGAAGAGAAATAAAAATCATGTGTATGATTAAAAAAACACTTTAATCAATATTTCCATGTTAATAATGTATCACTTGTTTACTTGTATCTTAAAGTAATTGACAAACACAGAAAATGATCACCTGACTGAAGGTTGAAGAGGACATGTTATCCCCCTTTTCCCTCTTTTCAGACAGTCCCCCTGTGGTCTAAATGAAACATCTGTGCAGTGCTTTGATCAAAATTTAACATGAATCAACACCAGAGGAGGTTTGTGACCCTGTATAAACCAGCTCTCTCAGAACGCTCCGTTTTGGTGTGTGTGTCTCTTTAAATGCAATGAGCCCCGCCTGAGTTTTCACAGTAGACATCACTCCTCTGTAACGAGGACAAAAGTGGCAGGGGGAGGGGATTTTTTCTCTGTGTTGTAAGACTTATGCAGACCACAAACAAAGGACTGGATGGGTTTATTTTACATTTTGTGGGTCAGTAGACACTCAGGTTACCCAAATATATGTTCACAAACACTGTACAAGTTTCATAATATAATATATCCCCTTTAATAGGAGACCAACGTTGATCATCGCAAACTGTCGAGCTGTTTCTTTAAATCAAAGCTAAATGCTGTCAGTATGCTAAAAGAGGAACAACTGACTTGCTGCACCCTGTCCTGTTGTTGAATCACATTCTTGTTGAAGATCGGTTTGCGTCATCTTTCTAATGAAACAATGTTTTTTTTTTGGGTCCAGAGATATCTGGGGTTGGTTTCTCTATCTACAGGCTGAAGATATACGTGATATCGACCGGTCTGGTCATCATGATGTGTGCCGTCATCAGTGTGCAGACCAGAAAAAGGACTGGATGGATTTATGTCGCATTTTGTGGGTCTGTAGACACTCAAGCTAACCAAATATATGTTAAAAAACACTGTACAAGTGGATTTTTCATAACATGTCCCCTTTAAAAAACACAAACCTAAAACAGGAATGAATGTTTTAAAATACATACTTTGTTAATCCCAAAGGGGAAATTCTGGTTTGCATGCTTAAGTAATATAACATATAATATATATTCATTTTGTAAAAAATAATTCTGCTCATGTTGTAAAATATTCTTAAAAATCAGTGAGTTTTTGATTAAACATTTTTTCTCAACATATCTGGGTAAACGTAACTGATGTAGAAACAGAAATGAAGATTGTCACTTTCTTTATTTATATGGCTCACAACAAACAAGACGACTAGAAGTGCAGCTATAGGGGGCACTGCACAATCCCAGTTAGAACAAACATATTTAGTCAGGGTGTCTTTTCCTTCAGAGCGTCACATCAGTTGTTTTTAATACCGCAATATTTAGTTCAGATTTCAACACCATACTCCCCGTCAGCCTCCATTCCAAGCTGGTTGACATACTTCAGGGCTAAACACCTCCATGTGTGCTTGGATCCTGGACTTCCTGTCAAACAGATCCCAGGTGGTCAGAGTGGGCAGACACACCTCCAGCCCCTGCACCCTCAACACTGGAGCACCACAAGGCTGTGTCCTAAGCCCCCTAGTCTTCACCCTATACACACACAACTGTGTGGCCACGAGAAGCTCCAACACCATTGTGAAATTTGCAGATGACACGGCGGTGGTTGGCCCCATCTGCACCAGCATCAACATTCACACGCTTCACCATTACACACTTTACAAACTGACACTCCTTCAAGAAATCTCTAAAAACTCACCTCTTCAACATCGCCTACAACCACTAACAATAACTAAGAACTCTCAACCTCCTTCTTTTACAGTATTTCTTAGTTGTATTGTTTTTCTTCTGTTTTTATTGTCGACCTTGTTAAGCTTCTTTGAGTATTTAGAAAAGCGCTATATAAGTCTCATTTATTATTATTATAACTTAACACTGTACACTTTAATACCCAAATGGTATTGTCTATATCTGTATTTTTCTGATCTAATGAGTGTATGTGAATGGATTATATTTAATTATATGATGCTAAAGAACATCTGGGAAAAAGACTGCAGATGAAAATTAGTCTTTCAGCTAACTCTGGTACATTTACATCAGTCTGAATGTTGATTCATGTACACTGTCCCTCTTCACATGAAGAGACAAAAAAAAAACTTGAGCACAGCAGCACCACATTATAACAGCGTTTGATCTCCCCAGCCTGAGAACGAGGACAGAGGGAACAGGCCAAAAGAAGTGAACGAGGAAGTCAAAAAGGAACAGCGAAAAAGCTTGATGTGAGTTTTCTGTCTGGTTTCTGCCTGTTGTTTCACATGCAAATATGTTTTAACGAAAAAACACACACACACACACACGCACACACAGACTAAGTGACACACTTCAAAGCTCTCTTTTGTCCTCAAGCTTCTTCTTTTTTAACAGCTTAATTCTTAATTATTTTCAGTGACTGTAAAGTTCACACAAATACAATATTTTATTATATTTCTCACTCAGAAATATAAAATCCCATAGCGGGGAACTCCATGACAGTAAGAAAGTCATTTCAAAGGAGTGGAGGATGGACCGTTAAATGTCAAACCGTTTGGGCGGTTTGCAATGTGAAGATGGAGGACTGATGCAAAAAAAGAGAAGGTAATAATATGAAAATGACCTCGATGGTTTCTGGACCCTGACCCTCAGCTATAACACACTTAGTCACTTTTTATACTTTCCATTTCAAGTTTTATGTATCAGGATAAAAGAACAGTTTATCTTCACTATAACTACTATACAGCTACTCAAACTGTAGAAACACTAATGGAAGTCTTAACATCTCCAGTTCACTCAGTGATCACAAACTCTAAAGTCTTTCACTTTGATTATTTACATTCAATCCACTGACCAGCCGCTGACAATAACAATCATTATGTCTCAGTTTAAAGTATGAAGGCCTTGTATAAACTCTCAGTGTTGCATAAATAAAAAAACAGATTACATTGTTAGATCTAACTATCATTAAAGCCGTGCAGAAGTACAGATATTTACATCAGACACTTCAACAACAGGAAACATACACTAAATTAAGTTCTTACCTTGTGTAGCACATAAATGCAGCAGAGAAAAAGAGAAGAGAAGTACGAGGGGCCCCATTCTAAGAAATGAGCGACTAGCGGAAGTGATCTCGCTGTTTAGAGCTTATCACCTGCCTACTTCCTCATCTTTTTGTGTGAAACAGAGGATGATGTGTCGTTATTTGCATTGCCTGCATCAGATTTTGTAACAGCAGTTTGTGACTTTATGGGAATAGTTCATCTTTAATCTGATGGTCTGGACTGCTGCAGACCATTTAGAGGCATCAGTATTAAATTATTCAGTTTCATTTCCAAGAAAAGGGAGGGTAGTTAAACACAGGGACGTTACTGGGATGACCCAACTGGTTCACTGAGAAGTGTGGCCTGAAACAAATATCCATTTTTGATCCTTTCTAACTTCACCAATCCTATCTACTTTATAATACAAGATTATGGATACATTATTATATACAATATACAATTTAAAGTACTTAAACTTCCCAACACATTGCTAGTTAGTTCATTGCAAGTAAGACAGAGTGCATTACTTTCCTATGCACCTGTCTTATTGAATAGATGGGCAACCTTTTAATTTACAAGTTAAAGTACAAACAAAAGAAAAATTCTACATTGATATGAAAACTACGAGCAGCATTCTGCAAAAAAGACCTCATTGTTGGTTTGAACATAAGTCTCCCCTCTGACAGGGCAAATAGACAAACACAGTTTAAGATTCTGGGGGCACTTGGGGTGGCCACTCAGATTTCTAGGGGGCCCATCTCTCTGCTCCCCCTACAGGTATCTACATACCTTTAAGCAGTACAATACATTGCTGTTAGATTATATACTGCATACAGTCAGAGATCCTGGGCCTCAGTATTTGGCTTTAAAATCTAAAACTTCTAATGAATGACACAGAACAAAATATGTTTTTTGTAACTCATAATCAGCTTTATTAAATCACTTATGTCAGAAATAATTTTCCCATTTCATCAATTCATCCACATTTTAAACACTTTATACATCCATCATTCCTCTCTTTTCCTCACCTGTCATGACTAATCATCATTGTTGCTCATTTAAAGTAGAATCATTATCAGTAACTTACAAACATCTCTTTCACATTTTCATCCCTCATCACTCCAACCCGGTATCATGCCAAAGCGTGTAATAGACACGTTGGTCCACTAGAGGATGCGTGTCAGTGTCACGCACTGCCTGTCTTCAGCGTCAAATGTACACGCCTGTGATCGATACCAGCAGGGGGCGATAATTTACTCAATGCCAACAACCATCGCGGACAAAAGAGAAGAGTTTCAGTGTATTCCTCCTTCCTGTCAGGTAAAAGTTATTACGTGGGTTTAAAGAGCCCATATTCTGACCTTTTTGGGGTTCGTATATTTAATCTATGTATCTACTTTTGTACGTTCACAATAGATAAACTTTGAAAAAAGTGTCTGTTTTCATGTACTGCTCCTCCTTGCTCCCTCTACGCTCCGAGTCCGTCAGCTGCACTCTGTTGAGCCCACACTGTTAGACCCCACGTGGGCCAAGTCTGCTCTGATTGGTCTGCCGATCCACTCTGTCGTTATTGGTCAGTTGCTCAGCTCGCTTCTCGGGAATTTCAGCATGAGCTGCAGGGCTTGCCACAACGAGCCAATGGGCTTAGATCAGTGCTCTCACACTGACAATGACGTCTGACTGACACATTTTTATCGAGGGGGGCTAGAACCGAGCGTTACATGCAGCTAATGCTACAGCTAACAGGAGGACGTAGGAGAAGCCGCGTTTCCGCGGACTTTGAATTTTGCACTTAGATGTGCCTAAACATGCACAAAACACACTGAAGGGCATGTAAAACCAGATAAAGCATAATATGGGACCTTTAATATTTATTATTAAAGGGGCTATATGTAACTTTTTAAATGTATAAATTGTTTTTTATCGTCCATTAATAAGCGAACAGTTAACTGATGTGAAAAAGAAGAAGTTCACTGTCTAACTGACACAAAGACTCACGGTATGGAGCAAACGCAGACTCAGAGGGAGAGTTATCAATCAGTCCTTTAATCCAGGCAGAGTTCGGTACACGAGAAGGTAATGATAAACAAATCCAGAGGGCTAGGCAAGGCAGGGTCAAAACAGCAGCAAGGGTCATACACGAAGATCAAAGTCAATAATAATGCTGGACCGAGGGAACACAGAGAACACAACGAACTGGCAACAGGAGGGAGAACACACAGGGATTAAATACACAGACAATCAGGGACCAACGAGACACAGGTGAAGGTAATCAGGGCGGAGCTGACACACAAGGTGGGGACAAGAGGGGCAGGATCTGAAAGACAGAGACAAGGGTGAAAACCAAAACACAACAAAACCTAGGAAAATAATATAAAATTTGCAAAACACAAAACAAAACCTGATGCACACTGAAAGCCTTGTCACTATCTGTGTTGCCTGTATAACGTTTTTCTCCGGGTCGTATTTTCCGTGAAAGCTCCAGGAAGTGACATTTTAAGCACGTTCTCAACGTCTTCCTCACTCCGCTTACAGAGATCAACAGTACAAACTCATCACACACTCCTGCTCTCAGCCAGTGCCTGCAGAGACTGTCGTTTGTAGGATGGAGAATGAATACAGACACACAGACTCCTTCACAGACTTTCACGTGTGTATGACCACTTACCTCCTCTGTAAACATTATGCCGGTAAATATCCAGTGTATCACGGCCGATGATGATGTTCGTTTGTGTACGTACGTATTGTAGAGTTTTGTGTAAAGCCTGAAGGTAAAAGTAAAAACTAATCACCAATCTGACATTAATGCACAGTGAGGATTTTTGCCTGAATAATAACAAACAGATACTTTTCTCCAATTTCTTTTTATTGTGTTTCAGCTATTGGCAGGTGATAAGATTTAACATTTCTTAAAAAGTAATTGCCTAGGTGACAGAAACAAAGTCATTATTTAAGACCTACAAATGTCGACATGACATTTTCAAGGCCGGGTTTGTAATGCAGTTATCTCGATCAAAGTCTTCTTCTTTTTAATAGGCTAAACAAAAATGATTAAATATTCCAGAAAAAATGACCGATTTGCTACTGATTGGCTGAGGCTTAGCTATGACTATTATTAGTCAAGGCAAGACATCTTTTTAAAGTTGAAAAGATCACTTGATGTTTATTCTCCACTATGAATTTAAAGGGGCAATATGTAACTTGGGCACCTAGTGTTTGAAATTGGTACTGCAGTTCAATTCAAAACATTAACGAGAGCTGTCTGCCCCCTCCTCTCTAGAGTCGATGCTCGATGCCATGTCTTGAAAACTGAAGCTTCAGTGTTTAGCCAGGTCTGCATCAGTCTGGAAACCTTTCTGCCTCTCCATTTTTCAAAAGCATCTCCAATATTTATCCTAGTTATACCTCGTTTCTGCTCACTTTAAAGTTTAAAGTTGTTATAGAACTTCCTCTTTGCCTTACTAATAATAAATGATGACTCATTAAATACTAAACTCAGGCTGGCACTTGAATGTGATTATTTGATTTGGCACTAAAATGGCCATTAAAACGAGACCAACATCCCTCTTTACAAACAGTAAAGTTGAGCCTTTCATATGGTTATGTAAAATATACAACACTTTAATGTAAAGCTAAATGCTGTCAGTATGCAAAAAGAGGAACAACTGACCTGCTGCACCCTGTCCTGTTGTTGAATCACATTCTTGTTGAAGATCGGTTTGCATCACCTTTCTAATGAAACAATGTTTTTTTTTGGTCCAGAGATATCTGGGGTTGGTTTCTCTATCTACAGGCTGAAGATATACGTGGTCTCGACCGGTCTGGTCATCATGATGTGTGCCGTCATCAGTGTTCACGTCGTAGAGAAGCTTAAGAAGAAAAAAATAAACAACCACCTCTCCCCCAACAATCCTCTGTGGAGAGTTTGACCACTAGTAGCACAATGGAGCTACTTGTTTTCTTTTCTTTTTTGACTGAACATGTGTGACCTTGTTGTGTTTAAGCTGTGTGTATGTGAGTCTGCAGGGGGCACGGTGGTATATACACACTTATTTCACAGACTTCATGCTATTCCACTGATGGACTGTTGGTGGCAGTAAAACACAGAGAAATGTAGTTTGAGGAGGCAGAGGAAGAATATCAGCAAACATGGATGCAAATAATGAAGAGAGTAAAAATACCTGTACAATTCTGCTTTGACTTCTAAAGTTTATTAGGATAGAAGTGACTCAGCACTTTTGTAAAGCTTCATAGACATATTATAAATACCTTTTTTATCAATAAAATTAATGTAAAAAAAGCAATCACATTATTTCTTTACTATGCACACAGTTCATCCATCACACAATGCTATCATTTCCCTCCATCCATTATTCAGGGTCGTGGGCGGGGGGGCTGGAGCCGATCCCCGCTGTCATTGGCTGAGAGGCGGGGTAAACCCTGGACTGTTCCCAGTTAATCACAGGGCAAAGTGATTTTATTTCTTGAATTAAATTGTTTACATTGGCCTCTTGTAAATGAATTAATTGCTCAGAGTTGATGTTAAAAGGTTTTTGAGGATGTTGTCTGTAGAAAAACATAAAATGCAGTATTTGTAATGTCATTTGTCCTATTTATAATATTATTAATGATAATTATAAAATATGAATCAATGATATTTCACAGTATTTGTCCAAGCATCATATTGGACCCTCAGTAATAAACTCTCACTCTATAATATGATGTGAAGCCTCCTTTCTGGACCTTCAGTAATAACAAAAGCATTGTAAATATATTGTACTCATCGATATATTTGATGGATAATGGCTAATAGGTGAGAGAGTTTGATGTGTTTGGTGTTAATTCACTTGTTTTATTGTTTCTTTTTGCTGACATGAAGTTCAGTGTGAAGCAGTAAACTTATTCACTCATTCTTTAAATGTCTGTTAAAGCTCCTGTGAGGAGTTATTAACTGGTTATGTAACAGACTGAGATTAATACTGATGCCTGTTTATGAGCTACACAAGCTGAGGAGATCATCATGGACAAGTCACTATGGAGGAGGTGTCAGGCCAAACTTACCTTTTTTACATTCTGCATGATAAAGGTTCATGTTGAGTGATACATTTGCTTTAAAATAAAAAGGATGAGATTTATTTTATTTTCTTTTATCTACAAGGTGCTTTAAAATTGACACAAACCAGAAGATCCTCACTGTAGCTTTAAATTAAAAAGGCTTTATTCACATTAAGGTTTAAAGAAACATTTGATAAGAAGCATCAAGATGATCAAATATTAGCAAAAACACAAATTAGCAATAAAACTATGTAAAAAAAAACATGTAACATTTGAAATATATACAGTAAATTAATTAAAAAAAATAAAATTATCTGCATCAAAGCAGTTCTATTGTATGTGTCACCTGATTGTTAACAGCAAAGGTGTCTCCATATAGCATGTGACATAAATGATCTCTATAAACATATAATTCATGCAGCTTCATTGGCTCTTGGTTAAACATCGCATCACCTTCAAAATTCTGCTCCTCACCTTCAAGGCCATCCACAACCTCGCTCCACTTTACTTCTCTGAACTCCTGCACATCAACACACCTACTCGCACTCTCAGGTCTTCTTCTTCAATTCAACTCACTGCACCACCCGCCCGCCTGTTCACCATGGGGGTCCAGGGCCGTCAGCCGCTCTGCCCCTCACCTCTGGAACTCCCTCCCACCACAAATCTGTCATATCGACTCTCTCTCTATTTTCAAATCTCATCTCAAAACACATCTTTTTAAACTGGCATATTCAGTCTGATCATTCTCCACCCGGTCTCATAACTCCTCCACATCCTGTACATTTGTGATTTTTGTGTTTTTAAGGTTAATTTTATCGATGTGTTGTTACTTTGTTGTTTTAGAGAGATTTGAAAGGCGCCTTTAAATAAAATGTATTGTTATTATTATCATTATTATTATTATCATCATGATGTTGCAGGTGAGAGGCTCAAATGTCTGCAACAAAATAGTTCTTGTTTCTGTTTGAAGTCCAAATGGTATTATTCATCAGCAGATTTAAATGTACATTCATTGATGAATACCCTCTTGAGATGAATCATCTCGTTTTCAAGGGAGGTCCAACCCACCAGGGCATTCATTCTGTATCGCTACTCCACCCACACAACGTAAACAGGCACGAGATTTCACATCACATATTAACTAATAACATTGTAAGTATTGACACTAATGATGGTAATTACAAAGATTACAGTACAATCAGAAGCCTCCTTATTAAGGGAGCAGGAAGACATTAGGGTTGGAAGCAGTGGAAGGGCGATTTAATTTTTTTTTTTTAAAAGGTATGAAAAGAGTTAATTGTTCACAGGTTATCTGGCAAATGATTCCAGTCAGAAGGTGCTTGTTGTTATAATTCATAATAAAATCAGCAATCTGACTATAGTTGGGTCTTTCAACTTCATTGCATGACTCAAGTAGCTAGTCGACGACCGACGTACAGAAAAAGAAGACGCAGTCAGAAGTCCTTCACTGCTACAAAACTAAACTAAACTAAACTAAAGAGGTCATTCCTGCAAGAGAAGTGTGTTGAAGACATCATATTGAACTGTTTCAGGACTTTGGAAGTTTTTCCACCTCTGCATACAGGATCTCTGGCTGAGCGTTGTCTATGGGCTGAGTGGGTGCTTCAGAGACGATGGAGTAGATGTAGGGTAGAGGACCAGCGGGGGCATCATTTGTTGGTCTCTGCTGCAGAGGGAGGTCTGTATTCACTTTAACACACAACATAAGAATGGTTATTTTGCTATTTGATATGCGATTTTCAAATTGGGCTATTATAATGTATTAGCACTGAAATGAAAAACAGCCAATGAACTCCTTAACAGACATATAATCCTTCATATTAAGTGAGAAGATAAAAACTGTTGTTTCAGTCCAGACTTCTTGAAAAGCATGTTAGTACAATTTATCACAGAAAGCTACTGCTACATTATTTGTCCGATTTGTGACTGAGAAAACATCCCACAAAGACTCAGTTACAGTCAGGTCATTAAAGGGATACTTCACCCATTTGCATTAATCTTTGTATCATTAGAAACCTGGTAGTGTTTTTGAATGGCCGTGCATCCCGCCCTCATTTTCCCCTGAGATGGGAAATCTTTGTATTTCTGAGTCTGAAAAGAAGTTTCCAGTGACGCAAAATGACGATTTTTGTGTCACTGGAAGCTGCTAGCAGTGTGAAACTACAACGCTAGTTCCTCATATTTTCGACCACTGAAGGTACAGACCAATCACAGATCAGTGGGTGAGAACTCACTCCCAGAATCGAAACTTAACGTCCGCCATATTGCTTGGAAGCTATGCTAACAGGCTCTATGGAGAAAGCTGATAATGGCGAGAAAATACAAATATAGCGGCGAGACGGCTGCTGCAGACAGGCCGGTCTTGTGTTTTGGCTGCTGCGGCCGCCACTGGCCGCAGGGTCTACCGAGACATAATGCCTGCATGTCGGCGGCGGTGAGGACGAGGACCCCGGGCCAGCTCGAGCTGGGGTGGACTGGTAGTGTTGGTGCTCTCACTGTTTGTCTATGGACACAGACATAGAGTCTGTTTTCTGCCAGGAATTTCCAAGATCAATTCTGGAAGAAATCTCTGAATCAGTTGAGGAAATGGTCTTATGTGTTGAAGTAAATATGTCTGTAAATGTTTTTATTACTTTATTTCTACTGCTATACTGTATATTTTGGAGAAACTGTATCGATCGAATTTCCCTCTGGGATTAATGAATCATTTCTGATTCTGAACTAGAGGACCTTAGTGGGAGTGGCCTGTGGTGCTGTGCATTCTGGGATTTGGTGTCTTTCATCCACATGAGCCAAAAAGTCACTTTCTGCCTTTCTGCCAAGAAGGCACCAACTTCAAAATGTATTTCACATTTCTACAACATATATGACCCAATGTCAATACAGATTCATGTTTCAACGGGTGAAGTGTCCCTTTAAGTTCTGTGACTGAATTTGCTGGTTTGATGTCAATCAGAAAGCTATTCGGTTCAACCTGCAACACAGAACCACAACACCCCATAACTTCAAAGGTTTAATACATTTACAACTGTTGGGAAGAAGTCGTCATGGATCTAGAAATGAGCTATGGTTTTTTATATCAGTTCTCAATCATTAATTTGTTTAAGAATTTCTTCACTTCTGACTAATTTAGGAAATTGGTATTAAAAAATATTCCTCCTTACCTGAGGATCTTCATAGACTGTATTTTCCATGTTCTCTGCTTTATCTGCAGATCAGTCATAAAGAAACATGTTGAAACTACATTAACATTACTGGAGCTGATTCTGTTCTGGATTTATTTGGTGTGATTTTGAGAGTCACTTTTTCTACATTGAAAAATGTATTCTGTTAATTTATTAATAGTAATGAATGCAATCAAAATGCATAAACATTTTATAATGGGGCCTCAGTTTAATAGTTTGTAAATGATAAACAGTTTTGAATTGCCATCCTCAAATATTATAAATTCATGTGAATTTAAAAGTTCTTTACATATGATTTATTTTGTTAACATTGTAAATTGTTTATTTATTCTAACTCTAAGGTGTGGCTTCTAAGTGTAACTGCTGCGCTGTCTTCATCAGATCGCCCTGATAAGAGGATTCACTCATAAGGGACGTCTTTTGAATGATAATAAAAACATCAACACAGGGGAGAAGAATGTACTCATCTAAAGGGTCAATTCAGTTTGATGTAAACAATAAGGATTTTCTGATTTCATATTTAAATTCAGTTTAAATGCAAACTTAACTTACTTTGTTTTCTCCTTCGATGATGAATTCAAATTATAGCCAAAACAACACCAAGAGATAAGACGATGGCTACAACAATCGGTGTAACATTATTTTGGCTGCCTTTCGATGCTGTAAAGAAAAAAGAAAGCCAGATTAGAAATTCATACTTGGCTGAACTCTTGCAGCATACCTGAGAGTGAACTATAACCACTCAATCTCACAGACCTGATCTGTAGTAAAATATGAAGTTGGTCTAATCAACCCTGAATGGATGCTGCCCTAAAGTCACAATTTAAAACTACATGGAAGGATAGTCACCTCCTGGTTTTAAGGATCACCTTAGACATTTCTGACATTGTATTTTTTTAATAGATTGTTATCTCCTTTGGTGACCTGTTGTTACTGGCATGTAAATGTAACTCTTTACTTTGTCTTGACTTCTTTTAATAAGACTCTAAAGGCTGTGTGACTGAATTGACCATCAGGGATTAATAACACATCTGAATCTCATAAAATCAATTTCATTGTTTTTATCTTTTAAACCATTAATTCTAGCCCATTTATATGTCAAATAATCTCTGCTTAGTTTAATTTTTGTCTGAAAATTAAAACTATTTTGTCTCAAATAATATGGTTCAACTCCAATATATGAATTAGTCAGTTACCTATCTCCTGGGAGATGTTTGTTGAAAATGGCATTATCTTTATAAATTATATAATTCATTTAAATGGAAAAATCTATTAATGTAAAATGTTTTGTGAATTATTTGGAATAATTTGAAATGAATACCATCAGTTAGTATTTGTAATTCCTTTGGCTTGGAGGAAAACAATTAAAAGTACTGAAAGAAGGATATTGGTCTGTAGACCTGTAAAAAATGTATTTGTGGCTTAAAGGGAAAAATTAGAAATAATTTGATGCATACATTTTTCTTGAAGGGAAAATGATTTACATTATATATCCAACAAATTTCAAACTTACTTTGAGGGGATATTTGATACCCCTTTGCCATGGAGACAGGCGAATACTTTAACTTCTAGATACTAAATCAAAATACTTTCAACTTAAAATTCTATACAACATCTTGCCTACAAGAAAAATGCTCTCAGAATGGAGTTTAGGATCCAAACTGTCGCTTCTGTACATCTGAATCTGAAGACCTGCTGCATCTTTTTTGGTTTTGATCACATGTGGGGATTGTTTGTATGAGTGACACTGAAAAAATGTCGAGCTCTTTATTCAGTATCGCTAACAATGAGCCCTCAAACAATAATTATTTGTGAATTAAAAATTGGATGTTCAAGTATTTTAATAAAAGAGATTTATTTTTGAATTGAAAGGGAAAGAACGTTTGACGCTCCCTAATGTTCTCTCTTTTTTAACATTATTTTAGGTAAGAGGGCGTTATCACAGAGAGGGAACAATGAATGACACAAATGAGATGGATCGCACTAAGGCCATGTTTAGAAGAATGATGAACATGATGACTGGTTTTGTTTTGTTCGTGTGGTTTTTGTTAATGGTCTGTCATGTGTAAGTATAATGTTTTGTATATTGTTTTAATGTTTTACATTAAAAATAAAGAATAGTTTTATTGTTTTTAAACCCAATTGATTGACAAGCTAGCACTGATTAGTCTTTAATCATGGCAATGTTTCTGCTGCAGTTATTTCATCAAAATGTATGAAAACATGATCTCCTACCAAAACAGCTGAAAAACAATGGAGAATATTTCTATCGTTGTTTCATCAAAAGAGAAATAAGTATCTGTATGTTTTTATTTAGGCTACAATCCACACTGTTCATTAGCATCAAATTGTAGTTATTAACTCTTACCGTCAGGCTTTTGACAAAACTCTTCAATCTTTTGGATGTCCCTTGTAGAGCTGACCTGGTTGCTATGGTTACAGATGACTGAACCGTTCTCCAGGTAGACGTCCAGAGAAGCACCAGGTGTGATGATCTCTGCTCGCTCTCCTCCCTCGTGAGAGCAGGTTTGGTTGTCACATGTGAACGTGCTGTTGATGAGAGAGTCCTCAGTGCTGCAGATCACTGTGACGTTAGTGGAGTCTGAGCTGCAGAGTTTCACTGTCAGCTTCACTCCAGACACTGGATCTGCAAGAAGCAAAGCAAGTGTGATGACTTTTTTTAAAACAGGGAACGACTCTGTATCAACATTTTCAAATTAAAGAAACGTACCCAGAACTGTGACGCTGTATTCAGCTACATCTGAGATATTATCAGCAGAAACACGTGCTCTGTAAACTCCACTGTCCCTCTTTTGTACGTTCTTTAACAGTAGAGAGTGATTTTGTGCAGACAATTCTGCTCTAGATTCATAACTTGAAAAAATGATTGGTTCAATACCATGAATTAGTTTCGCAACATTAGCACTGCCAACAGTCCATGTTAAATCATGTCCCGCCTTCAGAACAACAGGTTTCTTCACTTCCAGAAGTAAATCTGTTCCTGTCTGCACAAACACAGGAGTCACTGCAGAGAGAAGAGAAATAAAAATCATGTTTATGATTAAAAAAACACTTCACTGTTTACACTAATCAATATTTCCATGTTAACAATGTATCACTTGTGTAAGATTTAAAAGTGAAGTAAATTCATATATTTAAGTTAATCCATGTATTTAAGTTTAAGTTAAAAATAAGTTAACATTTATGCAGTGAACTATTTACATATTTGAGTTTACAAAGTTAATATTGATATACTTACATGTTTTAATGTTTGCAGTAGCACCTATAACTGTGACCAAATTATATTGAATCTACTTCTGTGTTTGTCATAATGTTTGCCTTGAGTTTAATCATCCTAACCTCTGATTGGCTAATGACGGGACATGTGATGAGTAACGAGGAAGTGTTGTGGTTGTTGTGTAGCAGAACAATGTGGATGACAGTAAAGTGCTGCTGAGAAAGTGATCCATCTCCATCCTTCTGTTTCTCTTAACTAGAGTGATCCATCCACCACGCATCGGACCCTCACGTTACACGGTATACTTATATACTTAAAGTTCTTGACAAACACACCGAAAATGATCACCTGACTGAAGGTTAAAAACACAAACCTAAAACAGGAATGATATAATTTAATATATTTTTTTAATCCTGAAGGGTAAATTCTGGTTTAAACTCTCTTTATTGAGAGAAATCCTACTACTCACACGCAAAGGCCAGATATAAAAACATGCACAAACGGGAGCTATGAACAAAAGAGATGTCAGAGTGGGACTGATACACAGGGAGCACGTCATAGCTCTTCGGGGTTCAGTGCCTTACTTAAGAACAATTTGGCCGTACTCAGAAAGTGACCTGGAACGTCTCCAACAAACAGACAAACTCCCGTACAACCTAGGTCTCTACAGACTGAGCTACTACTGCTGCCCCATTCATGATTCATGATTTGGATTTATACTGTAAATAGGTTGCTGCTTATAATTATTAATAGCTACATGCTACAGTAATATAATAGAGTTGATTTCATTGTGTAAAAAATGTTTCTGCTCATGTTGTAAGATATTCTTAAAAATCGGTGAGTTTTTTGATTAAACATTTTTCTCAACATATCTGGGTAAATGTAACTGATGTAGAAACAGAAATGAAGATTGTCACTTTCTTTATTTATAGGGCTCACAACAAACAGGACAACTAGAAGTGCAGCTATCGGGTGCACTGCACAATCCCACTCAGGAAAACCACATTTAGTCAGGGTGTCTTTTCCTTCAGAGCATCACATCAGTTGTTTTAATACCACAATATTTAGTTCAGATTTCAACACCATACTCCCCGTCAGCCTCCATTCCAAGCTGGTTGACATACTTCAGGGCTAAACACCTCCATGTGTGCTTGGATCCTGGACTTCCTGTCAAACAGATCCCAGGTGGTCAGAGTGGGCAGACACACCTCCAGCCCCTGCACCCTCAACACTGGAGCACCACAAGGCTGTGTCTTAAGCCCCCTAGTCTTCACCCTATACACACACAACTGTGTGGCCACGAGAAGCTCCGACATCATTGTGAAATTTGCAGATGACACGGCGGTGGTTGGCCACATCAGCACCAGCATCAACATTCACACTCTTCACCATTGCACACTTTACAAACTGACACTCCTTCAAGAAATCTCTAAAAACTCACCTCTTCAACATCGCCTACAACCACTAACAATAACTAAGAACTCTCATCCTCCTTCTTTTACAGTATTTCTTAGTTGTATTGTTTTTCTTCTGTTTTTGTTGTTGACCTTGTTAAGCATCTTTGAGTATTTAGAAAAGTGCTATATAAGTCTCATTTATTATTATTATTATAACTTAACACTTTAATACCCAAATGGTATTGTCTATATCTGTATTTTTCTGATCTAATGAGTGTATGTGAATGGGTTATATTTATTTCTATGATGCCAAAGAACATCTGGGAAAAAGACTGCAGATGAAAATTAGCCTTTCAGCTAACTCTGGTACATTTACATCAGTCTGAATGTTGATTCATGTACACTGTCCCTCTTCACATGAAGAGACAAATAAAAACTTGAGCACAGCAGCAACACATTGTAACAGCGTTTGATCTCCCCAGCCTGAGAACGAGGACAGAGGGAACAGGCCAAAAGAAGTGAACGAGGAAGTCAAAAAGAAACTGTGAAAAAGCTTGATGTGAGTTTCCTGCCTGTTGTTGCACATGTATGCTTGCTCGTTTTCACACACACACACACACACACACACACACACACACACACACACAGGCTAAGTGACACAATTTCAAGTTCTCTTTTGTCCTCAAGCTTCTTCTTTTTTTACACCTTAAAACTTAATTATTTTCAGTAACTGTAAACTGCAGTTCACAAATACAATAGTTTTTTATATTTCTCACTCAGAAATATAAATTCCCATAGCGGGGAACTCCATGACAGTAAGAAAGTCATTTCAAAGGAGTGGAGGATGGACCATTAGATTAACACCTAAAGCCTCGGCTTTGTCAAACCGTTTGGGCGGTTTGCAATGTGAAGATGGAGGACGCATGCAAAAAAAGAGAAGGTAATAATATGAAAATGACCTCGATGGTTTCTGGACCCTGATCCTCAGCTATAACACACTTAGTCACTTTTTATACTTTCCATTTCAAGTTTTATGTATCAGGATAAAAGAACAGTTTATCTTCACTATAACTACTATACAGCTACTCAAACTGTAGAAACACTAATGGAAGTCTTAACATCTCCAGTTCACTCAGTGATCACAAACTCTAAAGTCTTTCACTTTGATTATTTACATTCAATCCACTGACCAGCCGCTGACAATAACAATCATTATGTCTCAGTTTAAAGTATGAAGGCCTTGTATAAACTCTCAGTGTTGCATTAATGAAAAAACAGATTACATTGTTAGATCTAACTATCATTAAAGCCGTGCAGAAGTACAGATATTTACAAAAGACACTTCAACAACAGGAAACATACAAAAAATAAAGTTCTTACCTTGTGTAGCACATAAATGCAGCAGAGAAAAAGAGAAGAGAAGTACGAGGGGCCCCATTCTAAGAAATGAGCGACAAGCGGAAGTGATCTCGTTGTTTAGAGCTTATCACCTGCCTACTTCCTCATCTTTTTGTGTGAAACAGAGGATGATGTGCCGTCATTTGCATTGCCTGCATCAGACTTTATTACAGCAGTTTGTGACTTTATGGAAATAGTTTATCTTTAATCTGATGGTCTGGACTGCTGCAGACCATTTAGAGGCATCAGTATTAAATTATTTAGTTTCATTTCCAAGAAAAGGGAGGGTAGTTAAACACAGGGACGTTACTGGGATGACCCAACTGGTTCACTGAGAAGTGTGGCCTGAAACAAATATCCATTTTTGATCCTTTCTAACTTCACCAATCCTATCTACTTTATAATACAAGATTATGGATACATTATTATATACAATATACAATTTAAAGTACTTAAACATCCCAACACATTGCTAGTTAGTTCATTGCAAGTAAGACAGAGTGCATTTCTTTCCTATGCACCTGTCTTATTAAAAAGATGGGCAACCTTTTAATTTACAAGTTAAAGTACAAACAAAAGAATAATTCTACATTGATATGAAAACTACGAGCAGCATTCTGTAAAAAAAGACCTGATTGTTGGTTTGAACATAAGCCTCCCCTCTGACAGGGCAAATAGACAAACACAGTTTAAGATTCTGGGGTGGCCACTCAGATTTCTAGGGGGCCCATCTCTCTGCTACCCCAACAGGTATCTACATACCTTTAAGCAGTACAATACATTGCTGTTAGATTAGATACTGCATACAGTCAGAGATCCTGGGCCTCAGTATTTGGCTTTAAAATCTAAAACTTCTAATGAATGACACAGAACAAAATATGGTTTTTATAACTCATAATCAGCTTTATTAAATCACTTTTGTCAGAAATAATTTTCCCATTTCATCAGTCCGTCCTCATTTTAAACATTTTATACATCCATCATTCCTCTCTTTTCCTCACCTGTCATGACTAATCATCATTGTTGCTCATTTAAAGTAGAATCATTATCAGTAACTTACAAACATCTCTTTCACATTTTCATCCCTCATCACTCCAACCCGGTATCATGCCAAAGCGTGTAATAGACACGTTGGTCCACTAGAGGATGCGTGTCAGTGTCACGCATTGCCTGTCTTCAGCGTCAAATGTACACGCCTGTGATCGATACCAGCAGGGGGCGATAATTTACTCAATGCCAACAACCATCGCGGACAAAAGAAAAGAGACTCAGTGTACTCCAAACCTCCTTCCTGTCAGGTAAGAGTTATTACGCGGGATTAATATTTATATATATGTAACTTTTTAAACCCAAACACGTTCGTGCCGACCGCGTTGCAATGATTGGCTGCAGGGCCCGGAAGTACTTTCTTCAGGCCGTGTTGAGCAATCAGACCGCTCTGACCGCAATCAGAAACTAATTAACGTTCGCGGGACCGTGCCGCAAGACGCATGACAGCTCGTGTCGCAGATTTACCCCCCCCCCCCAAATATTTTTATTGCAGATCTAAATCAATCACACAAATGACCTAATTGGAATCCAAAACGGTGACAAGTTTGCACCCCTGCTATTCTCCACTATGACTTTAAAGGGGCAATATGTAACTTGGACACCTAGTGTTTGAAATTGGTACTGCAGTTCAATTAAAAACATTAACAAGAGCTGTCTGCCCCCTCCTCCCTAGAGTCGATGCTCATGAAGGTTGCCATGTCTTGAAAACTGAAGCTTCAGTGTTTAGCCAGGTCTGCATCAGTCTGGAAACCTTTCTGCCTCTCCATTTTTCAAAAGCATCTCCAATATTTATCCTAGTTATACCTCGTTTCTGCTCACTTTAAAGTTTAAAGTTGTTATAGAACTTCCTCTTTGCCTTACTACAGTTTTTTCCAATTGCTAAAACACAATTTTACAGCCTCACTGTAGCTTTAAATTAAAAAGGCTTTATTCACATTAAGGTTAAAAGAAACATTTGATAAGAAGCATCAAGATGATTGGTTAGCAAAAACACAAATTAGCAATAAAACTATGTAAAAAAAAAAAAAATGTTACATTTGAAATATATACACTAAATTAATTAAAAAAATAAAATCTCTACATCAAAACAGTTCTATTGTATGTGTCACCTGATTGTTACCAGCAAAGGTGTCTCCATATAACATGTTAAATAAATGATCTCTATAAACATATAATTTATGATGTTGCAGGTGAGAGGCTCAAATGTCTGCAACAAAACAGTTCTTGTTTCGGTCTGAAGTCCAAATGGTATTATTCATCAGCAGATTGAAATGCACAGAGACATTCAACAACACATACAAACACACTCATACATCAACCCACCAGGGCATTAATCCTGTATTGCCACTCCGCCCACACAATGTAAACAGCCACGAGATTTCACATCACATATTAACTAATAACATTGTAAGTACTGACACTAATGATGGTAATTACAAAGATTACTGTACAATCAGAAGCAGAAAAGGTATGAAAAGAGTTAATTGTTCACAGGTTATCTGGCAAATGATTCCAGTCAGAAGGTGCTTGTTGTTATGATTCATAATAAAATCAGCAATCTGACTGTAGTTGGGTCTTTTAACTTCATTGCATGACTCAAGTAGCTAGTCCACGACCAACGCACAGAAAAAGAAGACGCAGTCAGAAGTCCTTCACTGATACTAAACTAAACTAAACTATACTAAAGTGATCATTCCTTCAAGAGAAGTGTGTTGAAGACATCATAGTGAACTGTTTCAGGACTTTGGAGGTTTTTCCACCGTTGCATACAGGCTCTCTGGCTGAGCGTTGTCTCTGGGCTGAGTGGGTGCTTCAGAGCCGATGGGAGGCCCCAACAAGGAGTAGATGGTGGGTAGAGGACCAGCTGGGGCATCATTTGTTGGTCTCTGCTGCAGATGAAGGTCTGTATTCACAGCCTTTAACACACAACATAAGAATGGTTATTTTGCTATTTGATATGCGATTTTCAAATTGGGCTATTATAATGTATTAGCACTGAAATAAATAACAGCCCATGAACTCCTTAACAGACATATAATCCTTCATATTAAGTGAGAAGATAAAAACAGTTGCTTCAGTCCAGACATCTTGAAAAGCATGTTAGTACAATTTATCACATAGAAAGCTACATTATTTGTCCGATTTGTGACTGAGAAAACATCCCACAAAGACTCAGTTACAGTCAGGTCATCACGTTCTGTGACTGAATTTTCTGGTTTGATGTCGAGCAGAAAGCTATTCGGTTCAACCTGCCACACAGAACCACAACAATCCATAATGTCAAAGGTTTAATACATTTACAACTGTTGGGAAGAAGTCGTCATGGATCTAGAAATGAGCTATGGTTTTTTAAACCAGCCTGTCAAAGATGCCACTTTTGTGAAGTTGCAAAAAATGGAGCTCAGCGTAAGTTCAGACAGGAAGACTGGTTATATTCTTCCACTCATTCATTCATCCTTTCACTTCAACCTAAACCACTCCCCCTACTACTTCCTCTGTCTCCCTTCTGTGGTGATCAGCTAATAATGGGTGTTTATTCTTTAAGTAATTAACCAACCAGATTCGGGCACAACCTCTCTCAACCAATCACCCTGCTGCGGCAAAATGCTAAATCAGTTCTCTCTCTTCCACCATCATTCTGTCAGGGCAACCGCTGCAAACACACACACTTACCGATACGTTTATTCGGGCAGTGGTAGCAATAGCTTAGCTGCAGAGTCAGCTCAAAAAGGAGAAAGTCATCTCCACTCGTTCACATTGTCAGCCTCACGGGCATCGCCAGGTCACGCCGGTGCAGGAAGCAGCCTGATCATCTAGGCTATCTGCAGTCTCTGTTCATCTCCAAGCTGTCTTTCACAGTGTCCGCGCTCAAATTAATATCCCCGTCTCATCATCAGCATCCCTCACGATTGCAGACAGGTTGCAGTCTGCGTCTGGTTCAATTTAAAGTGAAGCCACACAGCTTCTGGTCTCCGTTGCTCGGCAGCACAGGTGAGCAAACATCATCACTGTTACCTGCGGTCTCAGGTAAATAAAAGTGGAAACTCCCCGATACCTTTACTTGTTACGATAGAAAGGCTATCACTATGTTTGGCCCTGACTAAGTAGGCTATTATTTCTAATGAACTAGGGGAATTAGGATCAAAACATATATTTATAGCCTATATCAGCGTTGCTAATCTCATCACCATGGTTAAATAATTTAACTTTTTGCATAATTGGTTTCAATCACTGCCTGGCTCGGTGGAGCAAATCTTCTGTCCCTGCCATGACACACCGCGCAGGTGATCAGCTGCATACTCCGGGGAGTCAACCGGTTAACGAGCTGCAGCCGCGGCGCATAATTCTTCAGTCATAGGTTATCCTCAACAGCTTGAGAAAGACTCCGCTATTTTCATCTTACTTTTCACACTGTGTGTTCCATCGTTCAGTCACATGGTCCAGTAGGATATCATGTTTAATACAAATCAGCTAGATGGGCTGATCATTCAATCTGAATCTTTCAGTAATTTTCTCAGCGTCTCGTATAGGCGCCGGGGATTGTGGCGTCAATATCAATGCATCTTCTCTCTTCTTTTACCCGATTTACAAGAATTATTTAAATCAACGGGGGGAATAGTCAACAAGTGGTAATAAAGCGGTAGAAATCAGCATACCAGGTCTGCTAAATAATAATAATAACATAAATTACCGATCAATTTCATGCTCCATTTCTTAAAGGTAGGCCTAGAGAGATTTATAACAACAAAAGTCCACTCTTCTTAATATCTCATGAGGAAGGTTTTGAGTAATCCACATTTACTCGAGTACCAATAAATAAAGAACCTTAATTCAAAGCTCTTTAATAAGTTACTTCTAATCATTGTACAACAGGCATAAATTGACTGTATCAGGAGTTTAAGACTTTCATGTTCACTCAGGGTAGTTCTATGTATTTTTTTCATTTAACCAGGAAAACGTCAGCCAGTCATTCTAATAATAGTTATTTTCCAGCATGTATGGCTCATTATATAATTCCTCTGCTGGTGTCTCGCTCTACAAATATGCCTCTTGCAATCTCTGTTTCAACAGAGGCTAGTCATACTAATGTTGCACAACTAATTGGACTGTTCCTGATATGAGGTTCAGCCATAATCACATTATTTAAAAATTAATTAATTAATTAAAAGTAATATGTTAGTTAACAAACAATATTCTTACTGGGCATGCTCACATGTTAACTTGATTGTCACTGAGTTTAAAATCACCACTCTGTTATAAAATGTTCTTCAAATAGATAAGCTGAAGCCAGATCAAACTAAAAGCAGTGCTTGACAATTCATGCAAATCATGAATTGATTGATCATCACTTAGAAATAGACTATTTCAAGTGATTAAATACCTGGAAATGTCAATTAGGGCCCAAAGCACTGACACTAGGACCCTCTTGAAACCCAAGGAATTATTATTTTTCTTCTTCCTCCACTTTAAACGCGATTTTGAGGGCCTGAACGTGCGCAAAAACTCACCAAACTTTCCACGGTCATCGGGTCTCGTTATGTTTATATTTGTTTTAAACAAACTGACTCAAAAAATTGAATTTATATTTGCATTACTCTAGAATAGAACATGAAAGTACAGCATGATCTAAAGTGCAAAAATGTGCCTGACTTGAATTCAGTGCCCCTGTGGAGGGGGGTGGTGTTACATTCAAAATTTACTGTACTCACAGTGCCCACTAGGAATTCCCACTAGGTTGTCGATGCTAACCAGATATCTAGGATTTCTGCTAACTGCTAATGCCCCTCAACCTGTACCAGCAACTCTACGTCCAACAGCATCACAGTTTTAATAAGAGTGGCAAGTGAAAACTGTAGGTGACAGTTTTATCAAGTCAAATCACTATGCTGTAGATAGGATCAGAAACCGATGATCAATCAAAGTACAGTTTCATTTAGGAGCTACGATTTAAATTCCAGCAGTTGTTGCAACAGTTACATAAAGTTTCAATGCTAAGCCGATCATCATATTTTCTCAGGGATGTAGACAACCCTAGGTTTTGGGGGGAACTGCACTTCCAGATAGTCAGGGCAGACTACAATCCAAGCATTTAATGCAAAGCGGATATTTGAAACATGACCAGATAAGTCTTCCGTAAAATGTAATTCTGCCGTCAGTGAATTCCTTTACAGCTACCGTATGGCCGGCATATTGTACCCTGGCATTCATTCCAAGTAAATAACACCCAGTGATGAACTCAGCTTCAGTCATGAGTCGGTATAAGACCAATTCATTTATATGCTTTTTAAACATCATCCAACTTGGTCATACATACGGGCAAGTGTCAAGGTTGAGACTTACAGTTTAATGCAGCTTGTACTACATCATTGCTACATCACCAATGTGGTTACATGTTACATTAATGTTCACGATCATTGTGTATGGCTGTAAGATTTTGAAGCAATTGCTTTCACGCATGTCCCATGTTAAGTGCTTTGGAAAATAATTTTCTGTCCTATGCTGTCTTGATCAGGAAATCCTTGTCAGCGGGCACGCATCGGTTGATTTATCCACAAAGGTCAATCAGACCCATGTCATGCTGGCCACATGCCAGGTCAAACGGACCCCAGACAGGCCAAGACACATGATCGCAACTTAAGTCATGACGGGCCATTTGTCAGGTCACGGATCCTAGACAAGCCGAGGCATATGACATCATTCAGGGCATTCATTTAGTATAGGCGCTGCACAACGGCAGTGGTTCAAGGCATCACGTCCTCTTCTCTCAACAACTCGGGCGATGGTCTACCCTGCCTTCAAGTCCTTTATTTTTCCAGATATCAGTACGAGTTTGGGAAACCAAAGATCCCTTAAACCCTAACTATTGGTAAGAAAAAAAGAAAATAAAGCTTCTTCTAAAACATTGGCATCTTCCGATGCTTCAAATGTCATGCAATCAGGCTGGTCACGCGTCAGGTCAAACAGACTCTGATACGCCGGGCCAGATGTCTATATGTCAGTCAACAGACTAGTCATGCCGGGCCACGCATCAGAGGTCGACGGACCCCACATGCCGGGCCACATGACTATAGGGCAGCTTAGCGTCATGCATGCCACATGTAAAGCGGTCAACGGACCCCAACATGCTGGGCACTTGACTTTAGGGCTTATCAATCGTCATGAGGAGCCACTTGTTAGGGCAGCAGACCCATCAGGCAGGCCTCGTGACTATAGCTCAATAGCAGTCGTGCCGGGCCACACGTTAGGTGGTCGACGGACCGAAACGTGCCGGGCCACACGACTATAGGTCAGTCATTAAAATCGTGCCGGGCCACATGTGGGTCGACGGACCCCATACATGCCGGGCCACATGACTACAGGGAAGTTTAGCGGGTCATGCGAGCCATTGTCAGGTCAAATACCTAGACATACCGGGCATCATGACCCAGTAAATCACTATCTGCACAAAGTGTATGCCTATTCATGTCATATCAATAAATGATCATGGTTATATTACTCCATCTAACTGTAATTTCCCACACAGATATCCATACAGCCAATAAGGTAAGGCATACGATAATGGTGCTTTCTTTCTCACTTTTATTTTGGGGGGGTCTCCTAGCCTGCTGTCGGCTTCATTACCTTCCGAGTGGGAAGTCGTCACGATGGAGTCTAATCCCCCAAAGACTTTGCACATTCAAAATTAAATTGTTGCACATTTATTGTAAATAAATAATTGTTCATTCTCAATTAAGTCTCTCCTGATTGAAATGAGGGGAAAACAAGTTTTAAAAAGCAGACAAACAACACAAACATATATAGCAGACTTACTGCAGTCATAAACCCTTTTCACACATACAGCAATCTCCTGAAAAACTCCGGAGATTTGGCTACGGCCAGACCCCTAGTATTTTATCTGCAGAAAATCTGAGTGAGCTGATGTCTGAACGCGGCCGCATACACTCCGGAGATTTCAACTCGAGCTCACCTCGAACCAATGGGAAGAGAATGACGTTTATATATAGTGACCGGCTAAAGTGTCTGCCCGCAGTCATTCCATTGAATTACATATAGCATTGACATAAAGGCAAATTTTCTCATTATAGCGTCGTGTAGCGGACTCTGTTGCTCCCCCGAGCCCCCTCCCCTCTGACAGGGAAAGTCCCCTGCTGTGAGGAGCATATGTGAACGACTAGGTCGGGAGAATCTCCGGAGAAGTCCTCCTGTAAATATCTAGATATTATCATATGTGCATATGTGAAAAAGGCTATAATGGACAAATTGCGGCATGAAACTGTTGCAGCAGCAGGTTGGAAGAGATGGATTGCCATTCATTATTCATCTCGAAATCAATCGTTTTCAAGCTTCATTGCATTACATTGAAGCACAAGAAAGCAGAACAACCAGAGACATGAGCTGCGAGCATATTGGCGGTTAGGAGCAAGCAGCAGGACCTGGAAGAGCAGATCAATGCAGAGGTTAGTGTTATAAGAGCTCATTGAACAGACCACTATGTAAGTTCAGTCAGGAATACTCTTGTCATAGATTTAACCATTTATTGCACTCATGGTTTGTTCAGTTGTATTTGATGGTATTGGTTCTGCTCTTAGCTCTCAGCAGTATCAGTGCAGCATGCCACAGATTTTATTGAGAGCGCAAACATTTAATTCCCCCCATGGGGGCATAGAACCTGAATGTGTATGTAATGGTACTAACATCTTGCAGATATAACAAGCAAACAATTCATCCTAGAGTATAAAATGTGATGACTGAAGCAGGTGGAGGTTGGGTTGGTGGAAGGAGAATTTCACAGCAGTGTCTATCAGCAGAGTGGATGTGATGCAGGAGGAGTAAGAGGCAGAATAGTTTAAATAGACCGCATTGTTGTCAGAGTGTGAAAATGATTGGTTGGCATTTGGGCGGTTCTCAGATCAGCTGATGGCCGCTTGCGGGCAGGACTACCGTATTCCTCCTGAACTAACGCAGGGCTCCATATGTGTGAAGTTCTCAATCATTAATTTGTTTAAGAATTTCTTCACTTCTGACTAATTTGAGGAATTGGTATTAAAAAATATTCCTCCTTACCTGAGGATCTTCATAGACTGTATTTTCCATGTTCTCCGCTTTATCTGCAGATCAGTCATAAAGAAACATGTTGAAACTACATTAACATTACTGGAGCTGATTCTGTTCTGGATTTATTTTGTGTGATTTTGAGAGTCACTTTTTCTACATTGAAAAATGTATTCTGTTAATTTATTAATAGTAATGAATGCAATCAAAATGCATAAACATTTTATAATGGGGCCTCATTTTAATATTTTGTAAATGACAAACAGTTTTGAATTGCCATCCTTAAATATTGTAAATTCATGTGAATTTAAAAGTTCTTTACATATGATTTATTTTGTTAACATTGTAAATTGTTTATTTATTCTAACTCTAAGGTGTGGCTTCTAAGTGTAACTGCTGCGCTGTCTTTATCAGATCGCCCTGATAAGAGGATTCACTCATAAGGGACGTCTTTTGAATGATAATAAAAACATCAACACAGGGGAGAAGAATGTACTCATCTAAAGGGTCAATTCAGTTTGATGTAAACAATAAGGATTTTCTGATTTCACATTTAAATTCAGTTTAAATGCAAACTTAACTTACTTTGTTTTCTCCTTTGATGATAAATAAATCCTCCAATTACAGCCAAAACAACAAGAGAAAAGACGATGGCTACAACAATCAGTATAACTTTCTTTGGGTCGCCTGGCAATACTGTAAAGAAAAAAGAAAGCCTGATTAGAAATTCATACTTGGCTGAACTCTTGCAGCATACCTGAGAGTGAACTATAACCACTCAATCTCACAGACCTGATCTGTAGTAAAATATGAAATTGGTCTAATCAACCCTGAATGGATGGTGCCCTAAAGTCACAATTTTAAACTACATGGAAGGATAGTCACCTCCTGGTTTTAAGGATCACCTTAGACATTTCTGACATTGTATTTTTTTAATAGATTGTTATCTCCTTTGGTGACCTGTTGTTACTGGCATGTAAATGTAACTCTTTACTTTGTCTTGACTTCTTTTAATAAGACTCTAAAGGCTGTGTGACTGAATTGACCATCAGGGATTAATAACACATCTGAATCTCATAAAATCAATTTCATTGACAGTTTTTAGATTTTTGAACCATTAATTCTAGCCAATTTATATGTGAAGTCTCTGTTTCGTATCATTTTTGCTGTAAAATTTAAGCTATTTTGTCTCAAATGATATGGTTCAACTCCAATATATGAGATAGTAGTGAGAAGCTATTGGTCTGTAGACCTCTAAACAAATGTATTTGTGGATTAAAGGGAAAAATGAGAAATAATTTGATGCATACATTTTTCTTGAAGGGAAAATGATTTACATTATATATCCGACAAATTTCAAACCTACTTTGAGGGGATATTTGATACCCCTTTGCCATGGAGACAGGGGAATACTTTAACTTCTAGATACTAAATCACAATACTTTCAACTTAAAATTCTATACAACATCTTGCCTACAAGAAAAATGCTCTCAGAATGGAGTTTAGGATCCAAACTGTCGCTTCTGTAAATCTGAATCTGAAGACCTGCTGCATCTTTTTTGGTTTTGATCACATGTGGGGATTTTCTGTATGAGTGACACTGAAAAAATGTCGAGCTCTTTATTCAGTATCGCTAACAATGAGCCCTCAAACAATAATTATTTGTGAATTAAAAATTGGATGTTCAAGTATTTTAATAAAAGAGATTTATTTCTGAATTGAAAGGGAAAGAACGTTTGACGCTCCCTAATGTTCTCTCTTTTTTTAACATTATTTTAGGTAAGAAGGCGTTATCACAGAGAGGGAACAATGAATGACACAAATGAGATGGATCGCACTAAGGCCATGTTTAGAAGAATGATGAACATGGTGACTGGTTTTGTCTTTGTTTTGTTCGTGTGGTTTTTGTTAATGGTCTGTCATGTGTAAGTATAATGTTTTGTATATTGTGTGTATTGTTTTAATGTTTTACATAAAAAATAAAAAATTGTTTTATTGTTTTTAAACCCAATTGATTGACAAGCTAGCACTGATTAGTCTTTAATCATGGCAATGTTTTTGCTACAGTTATATCATCAAAATGTATGAACAAAATGATCTCCTACCAACACAACTGAAACACAACACAACTGAGAATATTTCTATCGTTGTTTCATCAAAAGAGAAATAAGTATCTGTATGTTTTTATTTAGGCTACAATCCACACTGTTCATTAGCATCAAATTGTAGTTATTAACTCTTACCTTCAGGCTTTTGACAAAACTCTTCAATCTTTTGGATGTCCCTTGTAGAGCTGACCTGGTTGCTATAGTCACAGATGACTGAGCCGTTCTCCAGGTAGACGTCCAGAGAAGCACCAGGTGTGATGATCTCTGCTCGCTCTCCTCCCTCGTGAGAGCAGGTTTGGTTGTCACATGTGAACGTGCTGCTGATGAGAGAGTCCTCAGTGCTGCAGATCACTGTGACCTTAGTGGAGTCTGAGCTGCAGAGTTTCACTGTCAGCTTCACTCCAGACACTGGATCTGCAAGAAGCAAAGCAAGTGTGATGACTTTTTTTAAAACAGGGAACGACTCTGTATCAACATTTTCAAATTAAAGAAACGTACCCAGAACTGTGACGCTGTATTCAGCTACATCTGAGATATTATCAGCAGAAACACGTGCTCTGTAAACTCCACTGTCCCCCTTTTGTACGTTCTTTAACAGTAGAGAGTGAGTTTGTGCAGAAAATTCTGCTCTAGATTCATAACTTGAAAAAATGATTGGTTCAATACCATGAATTAGTTTCGCAACATTAGCACTGCCAACAGTCCATGTTAAATCATGTCCCGCCTTCAGAACAACAGGTTTCTTCACTTCCAGAAGTAAATCTGTTCCTGTCTGCACAAACACAGGAGTCACTGCAGAGAGAAGAGAAATAAAAATCATGAGTTTGATTAAAAAACAACTTAAATCAATATTTCCATGTTAACAATATATCACTTGTTTACTTGTATCTTAAAGTTCTTGACAAACACAGAGAATGATCACCTGACTGAAGGTTAAAAATACAAACATAAAACAGGAATGAATGTTTTCATATACTTTAATTTACACTCTGATATTGAGACATGCTACTCGCACACAAAGGCCAGAAATACAAACATGCACAAACAGGACCTTTGAACGTGCACTAATGAAGAGATGTCAGAGTGGGACTGATACACAGGGAGCGCGTCATAGCTGTTTGGGGTTCAATGCCTTACTTAAGAACAATTTGGCCGTACTCAGAAAGTGACCTGGAACGTCTCCAACAAACAGACAAACTCCCATACAACCTAGGTCTCTACAGACTGAGCTACTACTGCTGCCCCATTCATGATTCATGATTTGGATTTATACTGTAATTAGGCTACTGCTTATAATTATTAATAGCTACATGCTATAGTAATATAATAGAGTTGTTTTCATTGTGTGAAAAATGTTTCTGCTCATGTTGTAAGATATTCTTAAAAATCGGTGAGTTTTTTGATTAAACATTTTTCTCAACATATCTGGTTAAATGTAACTGATGTAGAAACAGAAATGAAGATTGTCACTTTCTCTATTTATATGGCTCACAACAAACAGGACAACTAGAAGTGCAGCTATAGGGGGCACTGCACAATCCCACTCAGGAAAACCACATTTAGTCAGGGTGTCTTTTCCTTCGGTTGATTTAAATACCACAATCTTTTGTTCAGATTTCAACACCATACTCCCCGTCAGCCTCCATTCCAAGCTGGTTGACATACTGTAGGGCTAAACACCTCCCTGTGTGCTTGGATCCTGGACTTCCTGTCAAACAGATCCCAGGTGGTCAGAGTGGGCAGACACACCTCCAGCCCCTGCACCCTCAACACTGGAGCACCACAAGGCTGTGTCTTAAGCCCCCTAGTCTTCACCCTATACACACACAACTGTGTGGCCAAGAGAAGCTCCGACATCATTGTGAAATTTGCAGATGACACGGCGGTGGTTGGCCCCATCAGCACCAGCATCAACATTCACACTCTTCACCATTGCACACTTTACAAACTGACACTCCTTCAAGAAATCTCTAAAAACTCACCTCTTCAACATCGCCTACAACCACTAACAATAACTAAGAACTCTCATCCTCCTTCTTTTACAGTATTTCTTAGTTGTATTGTTTTTCTTCTGTTTTTGTTGTTGACCTTGTTAAGCGCTATATAAGTCTAATTTATTATTACTATTATTATTATAACTTAACATTGTACACTTTAATACCCAAATGGTATTGTCTATATCTGTATTTTTCTGATCTAATGAGTGTATGTCAATGGGTTATATTTAATTATATGATGCTAAACAACATCTGGGAAAAAGACTGCAGATGAAAATTAGCATTTCAGCTAACTCTGGTACATTTACATCAGTCTGAATGTTGATACATGTACACTGTGCCTCTTCACATAAAGAGACAAAAAAAATCTTGAGCACAGCAGCAACACATTGTAACAGCGTTTGATCTCCCCAGCCTGAGAACGAGGACAGAGGGAACAGGCCAAAAGAAGTGAACGAGGACGTCAAAAAGAAACTGTGAAAAAGCTTGATGTGAGTTTTCTGTCTGGTTTCTGCCTGTTGTTTCACACGCAAATATGTTTTAACGAAAACACACACACACACACACACACACACACACACACACACACACACAATTTAGTTGTCTTTTGTCCTCAAGCTTCTTCTTTTTTTACAGCTTAATTATTAATTATTTTCAGTAACTGTAAACTGCAGTTCACATATACAATAGTTTTTTATATTTCTCACTCAGAAATATAAAGTCCCATATCAGGAACTCCATGACAGTAAGAAAGTCATTTCAAAGGAGTGGAGGATGGACCATTAGATTAACACCTAAAGCCTCGGCTTTGTCAAACCGTTTGGGCGGTTTGCAATGTGAAGATGGAGGACGCATGCAAAAAAAGAGAAGGTAATAATATGAAAATGACCTCGATGGTTTCTGTACCCTGACCCTCAGCTATAACACACTTAGTCACTTTTTATACTTTCCATTTCAAGTTTTATGTATCAGGATAAAAGAACAGTTTATCTTCACTATAACTACTATACAGCTACTCAAACTGTAGAAACACTAATGGAAGTCTTAACATCTCCAGTTCACTCAGTGATCACAAACTCTAAAGTCTTTCACTTTGATTATTTACATTCAATCCACTGACCAGCCGCTGACAATAACAATCATTATGTCTCAGTTTAAAGTATGAAGGCCTTGTATAAACTCTCAGTGTTGCATTAATGAAAAAAACGATTACATTGTTAGATCTAACTATCATTAAAGCCGTGCAGAAGTACAGATGTTTACAAAAGACACTTCAACAACAGGAAACATACAAAAAATAAAGTTCTTACCTTGTGTAGCACATAAATGCAGCAGAGAAAAAGAGAAGAGAAGTACGAGGGGCCCCATTCTAAGAAATGAGCGACAAGCGGAAGTGATCTCGTTGTTTAGAGCTTATCGCCTGCCTTCTTCCTCATCTTTTTTTCATGGCATCAGAGAAGAAAAGCGCAAATAGTCCTTGGATTGAAAGTTTTTAAAAGTATTATTTTTTTGTGTGCAAAAGTTGGAAAACAACATGCAAGTTTCTGTGCATGCTACATATCCTCTTTAAAAAAAGTGTCGGTCTCTGTGAAACAGAGGATGATGTGTCGTTATTTGCATTGCCTGCATCAGACTTTGTTACAGCAGTTTTTGACTTTATGGAAATAGTTTATCTTTAATCTGATGGTCTGGACTGCTGCAGACCATTTAGAGGCATCAGTATTAAATTATTCAGTTTCATTTCCAAGAAAAGGGAGGGTAGTTAAACACAGGGACGTTACTGGGATGACCCAACTGGTTCACTGAGAAGTGTGGCCTGAAACAAATATCCATTTTCATCCTTACTAACTTCACCAATCCTATCTACTTTATAATACAAGATTATGGACACATTATTATATACAATATACAATTTAAAGTACTTAAACATCCCAACACATTGCTAGTTAGTTCATTGCAAGTAAGACAGAGTGCATTTCTTTCCTATGCACCTGTCTTATTAAAAAGATGGGCAACCTTTTAATTTACAAGTTAAAGTACAAACAAAAGAAAAATTCTACTTTGATTTTAAAACTACGAGCAGCATTCTGTAAATAAAAGACCTGAATGTTGGTTTGAACATAAGTCTCCCCTCTGACAGGGCAAATAGACAAACACAGTTTAAGATTTTGGGGGCGGCACCTGGGGTGGCCACTCAGATTTCTAGGGGGCCCATCTCTCTGCTCCCCCTACAGGTATCTACATACCTTTAAGCAGTACAATACATTGCTGTTAGATTAGATACTGCATACAGTCAGAGATCCTGGGCCTCAGTATTTGGCTTTAAAATCTAAAACTTCTAATGAATGACACAGAAGAAAATATGGTTTTTATAACTCACAATCAGCTTTATTAAATCACTTTTGTCAGAAATAATTTTCCCATTTCATCAGTCCGTCCTCATTTTAAACACTTTATACATCCATCATTCCTCTCTTTTCCTCACCTGTCATGACTAATCATCATTGTTGCTCATTTAAAGTAGAATCATTATCAGTAACTTACAAACATCTCTTTCACATTTTCATCCCTCATCACTCAGGTGTGGGTCATCTCCTCAGTCCTCCTCAGGTCCTTGTTGTTTTAAAAAAAAAAGCCAATATGGGACTTTGACAAAGTTTGACATTAGTAACATGAAATTATAGCACAGAAGGCTTCTACACACATAATGCTTAATGTTGTATAAAAAAGTCAGATGTGCATTTACATCAATGTTATGTACAACAGCTGTATGTGATGGCACCAGGGGCGTGTCCAGACTTTTTATGACTGGGGTGGCCCAACTGGGGCACTGACTTATGTAGGGGTGGCCTGCAGTGTGATGTGCACACAAACACACACAAATAAATATAAATCATTTACCTTTTCTAACCTCACCAATAATATCTACTTTATAACACAAGATAATGACAATGGCTACATTGATATATAAAGAAAATAGCTTGCAGCCTCTGCAAAAGAAAGACCTAATAGTTGATTTTACCAAATTCCGCCTCTTTTAGGGGGTCCCATGCCACCCCTCTGGACACGCCTCTGGATGGCATGAATTCATTCGTATGAGTTTGTTTGAGACAGACACATTGTATTTAGCCTTGTAGAAAAGATTATATATATATTCTTAAGTTCTCAAATTCAAACACAATCAGTTTGTAAGTGCTTTTAGTAGTATAAAAACACATTTTAATCAAAGGTTTTAAACATAAGCAGCTAAACTTCCTAAGGTGCAAATGTACATACCGTACTTACATAAAGTGCTAACTTTCTGTATTAAACAGCAGCATCTTTTTACTTGACCAAAAGTAAACAGAGCACATTTAATGTGAAGGTGGTCTATGTTTTTAGTTGTTGTGCTACATTAGTGTAACATACTCTACATACTGCTTGATCTATAGCATATTCTAGTGCATTGCAATGTGAGAAAAACAGGAAATAGAGTCTGTTTGCGGTGCATGGTGTGGGGAAACTTTGACAGCTTGATAAACGGACTTACTTCATCTTCCTTTTTAGTTACAGAAAAAAACAAGCTGAAACCTAAAACATGGAGTACTTTTATGTTATGTGTGAGTATTCACTGCATTTTTAGGATGTGGAGAAGGTGAGTATACTTCTCTACCAAACTGTCTGTGGAAGTTTTGAACCTTACCAACCCCCCCCTTGAGATCATTTACCCATGAGAGTGGGAACTACACATTCAAACTGATTAACATACTTTCATGACACCCTTTGATCAGAGGGGGAACCCAAACAGACCCATTAAGTTTTCAGTACTTTCCACCCACAGGGATTTTTTTTTTTTTTTTACCTGTGTGGGTATTTCCCAATGAATAAATCAATCATCCTATTATTAGCTATGATTATACAGTATGAACTCGGCATACTGCACTTTATTCAACTTGCTACTAAAATCCTTAATTTTATCATGTGATGCTTTAGTGTGTTTTTATGTGTTTTATGTGCTGTCCTGTAAATGTTTGTGTGTATAATGTTTGATGCTCTCGGTGCAAGGCAAATTCCCCTAGGGGCAATAAAGGTTTCATTCATTCATTCATATTAAAGCTCCTGTGAGAAGTTTTCAGCTGGGTATGAAACAGGCTGAAATTAGTGTCGATGCCTCTGTATGAACTACAATAGAAAAGAAAAGACTGACTGTATTCATGTAGTTATTTCTACTCCTGGTTTTGCCAGGAAGAAAGCAAGAGTTTTGTTTAAAAAAAAAAAAACAAAAAAAAAAAACACTACAGCAAGTCAGCAAAGAGATGAGAGGTACCGCTTTGTCCACAAGGGGCGCCAATCAACACAAACTGAAACGACCTCACGGGAGATTTAAATGAATTATGAAAGTGTCTACTGTAAATTATACAGAATATCTAGCAGTTGTAGTAAGGGAGTGTGTTATGCTGTCATATGAATAGATTTAAACCAGTGTAAAACATTTCCCATCATATGTAGGACTAAGGCATACACAAAGTTGTCCAGAGCTTTCCAACTTGCTGTTGCATCTTTTGGTGCTACTGGGACCTAGATATCTTAAGTCCAAAACAGTCTAAAAGACAGTCTCCCACTGATTTGCTGTATACATTGAACTTGGCTGTTTCCTGCTAGTTGCTCGAAATAAAAAATACTCCAGTCTTGACCAGTCCAAGTGTTCAAACGTTGCTGATACGAACACTGGCTCGGCCTCGGTCTTCACCTCTGTCTCTATAGCTCTGCTCCAGACGGATCTTCTCTGGATCCGACAGCTCAGACACGAGCCCTCCCCCATTGCTCTGGTACATATGCTGGGGGCTGGGTGTCTTGAAGACTGGCGTGGTCTTGGTCTTGGCCACTTTGTCAAAGAAGGCGAAGTCCGCAACATATTTTCCCGACGGGGAAAGGGAGACAACAGGGGGAAACTCATAACCCCAGAGAATCTCATCCGGCAGGTAAGAGGTGCGAACCTGGCAGGTTGCAGAGGTCGGCTCAACTGTAGCGCTCATGATCACCAACAACTCAAAGTCTGCCAACTCTGGATCCGTCCAGCCCCCACCTGGTGGAAGTAAGTTATTACATTGTAGAGCGGTAAAAAGAGAAGGGGTGAAGGGAAAGAAAAATGGGAGAGAGAAATTGTGCAGATTAGTTACATATGATTGCACTATGCACCATGGAAATGAAGAAGGTCCCTATCTGACATCCAGTGTACAGCGATGCACAGCACACCAAACTGTAATTGCACATTTAAGACTAACATAGCTTGATTTTAATGCCCAGTGCCTATAACCCCGAAATAGCACATTTAAAAGTCCCATATTCTGCTTTTTCTGGTTTTATATGCTCTTTAGTGTGTTTTCCAAGTGTCCTGTGCATGTTTAGGAACATCTATGTGCAAAAATTCAAAGTCCGCGGAAACACAGCTTCTCCTACATCCTCCTGCTAGCTGTAGCATTAGCCGCATGTAACGCTCGGTTCTAGCCCCCCTCGATAAATATTTGTCAGTGCGACGTCATTGTCAGTGTGAGATCACTGATCTAAGTCCATTGGCTCGTTGTGGCAAGCCCTGCAGCTCATGTTGAAATTTCCGAGAAGCGTGCTGAGCAACTGACCAATAACGACAGAGCGGATCGGCAGACCAATCAGAGCAGACTTGGCCCACGTGGGGTCTAACAGTGTGGGCTCAACAGAGTGTAGCTGACGGACTCAGAGCGTAGAGGGAGCAAGGAGGAGCAGTACATGAAAACAGACACTTTTTTCAAACTTTAGCTATTGTGAACGTACAAAAGTAGGAACATAGATTAAATATACGAACCCCAAAAAGGACAAAATATGGGCTCTTTAATATCAATCTGCAAATTAACCTTATTTCATGCAGTGGCCCGTGTGTGTTTTCGGGATGCACAGGGGGAAAATTAATGGATAGACCTGTCTGCAGACATGCCTGGCTTTTAAAAGGACTAGGAGATGATACTCCGACTAGTGTGACTCAGGTTACACCGATAAAATACCCACGCATTATCAAGAGACTTAAGACAACCCTAATAATCTGGAAATTAGTTGGAGCCAGTATTTTCCAATATGGCAACCACCATCATTGGGCATGAGTCTCACTGAGAATACTCCATGTTTTATACACAGGGGCACCACAATAAGTGTACAGATTTTGAATTGCTGAAAGAGCAGAGGGAAGCCTACATGGCCCAACACTATGCGCTTTAGACCACTTGGATTTGGCGAAATTGCATCCAACAATCATCTGTGTATTTAAAATATAGAGAAAGAAGAACATATAAGGACTTTGAACGAAGGAATCGTTGAGGAATAACTTTTGGAGGGTTAAATACAACACTCGCTCTCTTCCAGTGTTTTTTATTATTATATTATTTTATGAAAAACCTCAGTTCACTTGCAGCAAACAAAGACTCAACACATACAATTTTGACAAGGTAGTGGTTCACACCATCTCTGTTTACAAACTACTAAAAAGAGGATGAGAAGTTGAAGTGTGACAGTGACAGTTTGCATTTTATCACCATGTCACATGATTTTTCAATAATTAACTTCCCTGCCTTATTTCCATTTTTGGTAAATCGAAGTACAGTAAGCTGAAGTGTTGCTGTATCTGTCAGTGGACTTTACTTCCACAGTGTTGTCCAACATGGGTAACAATAGATTGTATTGCAGTAAGGAAATACAACATAAGTAATACATAAGTATTCTCACCAAGTCTGTCCAAAAAACCCACCAAACCTCCTGTCCTAAAAGTGAAGCTTACCCTTGGCTGCCCAGGCTCGCAGGGGGCTTGTGTCATCGATGAGGTGGTAGAAGGTGAGGGGAAGGATGAGGAAGGGGCTGTCACTGGACATGTCCACTTGGAAGGGGACATTCCTCTGGTCCAGACGAACCGTCTCACCTTCCTTGGTCGGAGACGTCTGGAGAAGTTTTCCTGTCACCTGGTCGGGAATAACCACTTCATGGGTTATTGGTTTTGACAAGTATGTCAACTGCCATAAAATTCACCCATTCTGTTGAGAAACCTTTGATTTCCACTGTCAGTTTGTTTGGAGAACACTGGAAATATCTGATATTCATCTAAAGAGACTTACCTGACATCCAATCAGGAGACTCTTGCGCATGTTGGCCACTCTGATCATCAGACAGGGTCGGCCCTCATGGGTCGACACAACAGCATGTTGGCTGAACTTCACTGTTTCTCCTCGCTTCTTTGGCCGCGCCACCTGAACAGAGAAACCTCGATCAGTTCTGATTTTAAGTTTGATCATGTCCTCGGTTTTTCTTTGTATTTCACTTGTAACTTCATGTTTTATGTTTTGGCTACCTTGGCCAGGAAGGTACCAGTGATGAAGATCTCCATCAGCATTGTGAGGACAAGTTGGATGATGAGGAGGATGATGGCTGCAGGACATTCCTCAGTGATGCAGCGGAAACCATAACCAATGGTTGTCTGAGACTCCAGGGAGAAGAGGAAAGCGCCCGTCAGGGACTGCATCTGCATCACACAGGGCGTGTGGTTTGATGGAGGGTCGAATTCTGGAAGACCAGAGTTTAAGAGACAAAACAAAAGAATTTAAGCAATTCTGATGCATGTTAACCATCTTTATTTGAACAGTGAAATTGTTTTGCTCTTATGTGTTGTTTTTCATCTTTAGAATGCCGAATCTCCCGTCTGCACAACAAATGTACCTTTTTACGTACTAATAAAGAAACCTTGAACTTTGACAGCTAAATATACAACACGACAGACATGTGACAGCTGTCACACGTGTATGAGTGACACTGGAAAAAATAGTGCTATCATATGAAGGAAGGGGGAGTATGAGTCTTGCTGGAGCTATGAAGTCATTTCCTATGGTTTTTAGGGTTAGTTTCAGTCAAAGATTTCGTTCAGGAAATATCATAGTCACCAAACATCTAACAGTCTCCACAACACTTACTTTAAATTAAGGTGTTTGAGTTATTCTTCAAAATTGTTGCCTACATTCACACATCAAAGAATAAATCAAATGCTGTCATGAATATATTCTAATTGGATGTTAAGTAGTTATTTTCTCATTTCATTTTGTCATAACTCTTGTGTTGCTGAACCCCCCTAAGCCTTATGTCCTCAGTTTTTTTGTATCAACACACTGTTCAGTTCTGTGCAGTGTTTTCTGTTAAAAAAAAAATCACACACTTCTGTTTTGAATCATTTGTCCAATAGTGAACTCATACAGAGAAACAGTCAGCCCTCATCATAACTGAAGCAGTACTCTAGCAACCCAACGCCCTCGTGCAGAAGCATTGTGACCTGTGTGTCATACAAATATTTTCAGGGTCAAACTAAATAAATAAAAAACAGTTATGAAGGAAATACTACAAATAGGACTTAAAAAATAGAGCGATAAAAATCCTGTATTTCACTCCGAACGAAGGAAAGTGTTTGAATTTAGAATGATGTTACACAGAGACATATTGTTGTTTTTAACAACTTAAAAAACTGTCTGTGAACAAAACTACTCAGTCAGCACTTCCTCAGTCTTTTGAACCAAATTAAAGAAGCTATTTTTACCCATCTCAATGCTGCGTTTCAGTTGTATTGCTGAGCTTCAGAGATTTTTTAAAAACGTTTTCTTTGGAGGGGTGGGGGTGTTATGTGTTACGTGTTTAGTGTAGAGACAGTTCAATGGATAGAGTCAGAAACCGGGGACAAAGAGAGTGGGGAAGGACATGAGGCAAAGGAGCCACAGGTCAGATCTGAACCCAGGCGGCCCACATCTAGGCCTACAGTTTCTCAACATGGGGCCCACTAACCACTAGGCCACAGACACCTCAGCTTTACAGATGTCAATGATATTTTACTTTGACAAGAATAGAGACTTTTTCAAGACTTTTGCTTATGTCACATGAACTGAAAAATACATTTGAAAATCCCAGCTGCAAAAGTATCAACATCTATTTGGTGATTGAGGTGAAAATCCGATTTTTTTTTTTACATGTCTTTATTTTATTCCTTTATTTAACAGGGACACATGCAATAAGCATTGCTTCATATGCTAAATACAAAGTAAATGTATACAGGTTTCTAGCCGTGGCTAATTTGCAACCCCTGTCCGTGGCTAGGATTTAAGGACTGGAATGTTACTCAGCAGACCAATCACAGGCCCTGCAGTCTGGATTATTTCAATGTATATTTTTGAGCAGGTGCACGTCAGGCTGCATACAGTACTTAGGCTTCTTGCATGTAAGTTGTGTAAAGCTAGTTCCAGTGCAGCTGTCTAGGTTGCTAGGTGTGGTGGCTCTCAGATGCCAAAACGTTTAGGGCGGGGACAGGCCAAGAAGGTTGGGTGCTTTTTTGACTGCCTCCATTGAAAGATGCTACCTCTGAAGTGAGGTACAGCATACAACTCCCCAACACCCACTTCTCCACTCACCAAGCAGGTCTCCATGAACCAGTGCCACCAGATACCACAGAACACCGAAGAGGAACCAGGTCCCAGCGAAGGTTAAGGTGAACAAGAAGAACTTCCAGCGCCACTGCATGTCCAGGAAAGTCGTCCAGAGGTCACGCATGTACAGAGCACTCCGCCCGCTGACATGTTCGATTCGAATGTTGCTACGCCCATCTTTGGACAGGACGCGCCTCCTCTTCCTCAGAGTCCCGCCCCCACCTGATATGCCACCACCCAGTAAGGGTTTCAAAACGTCTGTCTGTGTCTGGGAGTGGCAAACCTTCTGAGGGGAGGGGCTACGGGAGGAAGGAGGTGTGGCAGATGTCATCTGGTAAACAAGAAAGAAAGAGATGTTAGAAACTGTCTTGATAACCTGTCAGTGCTGTTAATATGGTCATTTATGATGTGTTTAGAGTGAAATAAGAAGTCTTTACACAAGCTTACTGGAATAAGATAAACATTTTTGGTAACACTTACTTTTACAGTCCCTTAGTACTGGGTAAATATAGGGTAAGAATAACCATGATCTTACCAAGTTAAGGTAATTCCTGGTATGACAAAAAATCATGCTTCCTTTTACAGTTTACAGTCAACTTAGTTTCTCTGAAAAGTAATACACTGACACATGGTAGGTTTTAATTATCCTATTATAGGAGGACAGAGTTACACACTAAAGCCATGAGAAGTATTTGTTTATTGTATAGTTCAACATGATAAGTCACAGCAAATTCCTAAACTGTTTCTATAAAATTGCTGCCTAATTCCATGGAAAGTATGCATTTCAATTTGGGTTGTTTCCAATGTGAACCTGCGACAACTACAATTAAGTGACCTAAATCAAGGGGATATACCAGAGATATTTCCAAGTAATTCTGCTGTGGTTTCTAAGTATTAACATCCTTGTTTGTAACTGTAAATACACAGTAATTTACTGTTCTTGCTCTATTTTTACCTGGTTACCAGTACTTTAGGGACTGTAAAAGTACCAACAGTACATCATTAACTGATAGTGATTGTAGTGACTTATTAAGGGAAAGGCAGAAACTATCCATGATGAGTGTAGGTTTTGGTAACCTTCAGCCCACTGTTCACAGTCTCAGAGGGGGGGTTTATTTGAGGTTGGCTGGTATCCCCTCAAAATACTGGAATTCACACTCCTGCTATTAAAAACCAAGGGTACAGTCGTGGGAGGAGGACCAAAATCAATTAAAGTTAAGCACCTGTGTGTGTGCTGTTTGTCTCCTTGTTACACCATGGGGAAAAACTAAGTGACATCTTTTCACAAGAAGTTACAATCTTTGCCTTCAGAAGAAAAATTCTCCTTCTGAGAAAAACACTGAAACTACGAAAATGACATTTTCAATAGGTTTTGAAAGTTCTCTATAAACAAAGCAATGTGAGGAAGAACAGACATTTCCCAATTGGTTGCGACACTGTAAGGTGTTTCCTCACAGATATGAAGCAACAACTGTGTGAATAAACCATGTTTACTTAAAATGCACAGCTAAAATACTTGTTTTTGGTTGGTGGATTAAAAACTTTATAAAAAAAAGATTCTGGAAATAACAATAATAATAATAATAATGCTAATAAGTATAATAAAACAATAAAACATTATTATGCATGCAACACTTTTTCTCAGAGTCTGTTGCGTGTTTGAGTGTGTGGACCACCAGTTTAAAAAAAAACACTGAACAAACCACATCCTCCAGAGAGGAGCTCAAGGGTGGACTAAAATAAAAACATCTGAAATAAACAGTTTCATGTCTACAATGCTGGCCATGGCTGCAGTATTCATAAAATCGTTCAGATGGGCAAATTTGATCCACTGCCATGACACATCAGCTATTCAATTTTAAACATAAACTTTGTACTTTAACTTTTAACCATCTTACAACTTGTGTTTGCAAGAACAGTCCCACACATCTTACGACAGAGGTGTCGCTTCTTGTTGTCAAAGTCTTGATCACGGATCTTGATAATAAATGTGTGCACTGAGCAGTTCCTGTGAAGATGCAATCTCTTAGTTCTCAAATTTCATTTTGAGACTGGTTGGGGTAAAACCAAAGATAAGAAGTCGACATAGCCTATTCGTTTTCAAAGTAAAACAAAGGAAGAAGTGTCCTTTATGATTTCCAATGGCCATCAGAGGTGAGTCCAATTGATGCAAGAAGACATGGTTGCAATTCTATACAAGTTCATGCAAAAACAACAGTGCAACTTGTTAGATTTTTTTTTTAACCCGAGTAAACATTTCCCTCATTAGTGGTTTCAGTTACTTATTTTCAGTCTCATTTAACACAATGATGAACTTGAACATCATGGTCCCATTCAGAATAAAATTAACACTAAAGCAGGGCATGCTTTTGGGCCTGGATACTTGAGATTGACAAATTGCTACCATTGCAACCTGATTGAGTTGAAGACAGATATTATCACTTCCTCTGGCTCTTAAAAATAAATGGTGAAACAAGTTCTCAGAACATAAGTTATAAAAAACCAGTGAGTGAGGTCGCAGTGCTATGTCTGCTTCCTATAAATATATATAAGCTGTTCGTTTCCACTTACTGAGATCGATTCCTCTCTTCTTGATGTTTGCTTGTGCTGTACTTACTCTCTGATTTGTAGAATACAGTCTATGGAATTATTTGATAAAGTAGACATTTTTGGAGAGGATTTGTGGTATCCACAGGCTGTCTTTTTAGATATTTCCACAAGCAAATTGTAATGTTTCTTAACTTTTTACCTTTTAAGTTTCAACTAACCCCAGTACCTGTTGCCCTAAAGTTGATCTTCACGGTTTTCTGGCAGGAAGTCATTTTTGGGAATACTAGAGAAAATGGCATCGGATGAATGTTTTAAGCCAAACTGTCAACACGGAGGAGGCAACGTTTAAAATCTATACTGCGTCCAGTCAGCAGGGGGAGCTTTAAATGTGTTGGCTTCACTCCCAGTTGTCTGTTGCTCCGTCCATATTAAGATACAATCTATGGGCGAGACTAGTAAATCCAAAATGAAAAATAATATAATAAAACACATAAAAATATCTGCACTCTAATGCTCTATACTGTTGGATTCTTGCTACAATGTCTGCCCTTCTCAGAACATTTTAATGCATTCAAACCCTTTCAATGACATACAGACAGTAATTTGTATCTCCACACATTTGGCATGCTCACTTACGTCCAACAAATCACGAAGGCCGGGGAGCAGATAACCCAGAAAAGAAGGAGATAAGGAGGACGTGAGAGAGAAGAAGGAAGAGGAGAATTAGAACGAAGATGTTCAGCATGAAACAACAAGCTCTTCACAGAGTCTCATTTGTCTGATAGAGGAGAGGAGAGATGCATGAATGAATCAATTAAGGTTTGAAAAAATCTTTGTGTAGAAACTAACACGTTAATCAAGATAACGTTCGTCTTTCTAGGGCTTTACAGTTGGTTCTAACTAGAGAGGCCTTTAGTGGACAAAGAGTGAACTTTTACCTGGTAACTGGAGACGGAGGAAAGAGTTTGTTAGGAAAAGAGCCAAAGTTTGAATCATTCAGTCCTGATCAGGAATTACTTTTTAAAAGCCTGGTTCAAGGATCCTTTTGTAGTCTTTTTTCAGATGTTTTCTGTGCCTCTCAAAAAGTTTATCTGTTTCCAGTTCTTAACCAGATTCCACCGGATGAACTTTGAGAGGGCACCTAATGGGCAAAAGTATATGGACACCCTATCATTAAGCTTACAGTGTGTGTGGTTGAATATGTCCTCTTCCTGGCTGTAGGGATTTGCTCTCATTAAGCCACATAATCATGAGGTCGGCCAATGATTATGAGTGATAAGAAATACCCAGATCTTTTACATTTCTGCAACAAAAAAAAAAACGATTTCAATCAAATATGGTTAGGTACTTTCCTCTGTGTCTTCATGTTGTTGTTTTTGTAATTTTCTTCTATTGGTTGCTCTGTCTGTCCCAGTGTTAGTGCACTGTTTGTCCCTTTTCCCCCTCTGTTTTTTTAGCGCTGATATAGTCAATCAGGAGCAAATATTCTTGGATGAGGACTTAAAAACCTAGGTCAAGATTTCTGAGGGGTCTGCTGCCCTGCTGTCTCTCAGTCAGGAATTGTTTTGTTTTGTTATGTGTTAGTAATTTTTTTTAAAGGTATAACATACAAAAACTAAAGTGTGATATCCAGTAGATATCAGTCTCTAAAACCAAAACAAAACCATCCCTTTGAGTACTGCTTCTCCCACCCTACTCCCCTCCCTCAGTGTTGTGACCAGAGGCAGCCTTTACGACTGATCTCCATCCTGATAAGCATCCCAAAGTTAATTAGTTGA